>NW_007252363.1:1625-21693 GCF_000164805.1 Carlito syrichta | reverse complement strand
TCCTGCGGTCGGACTTTGGTCCAGCAGACAGTTCAAGCCTCGGCATCCCCTCCTCCCTCTGTCCACATACCTGGATATGTGCATTCCCGGTCCTGTGTCATCACAGTCGCTCAGCTGCTTCATTCATAAATATAGACACACTTTGAGGGGTTGGAGTCTCACTTGCTGCCCCGGCTAGTGTGTGTTGGCACGCTCATGGCCACCGCGGCCTCGACGTGCTGGGCTCAGGTGATCCTTCCGTCCTAACCTCCATGTTGGCTGGAGTCGCAGGCGTGCGCCACCAGAGCCGGCAGATTTTTTGGTTTGTTGTGGAGTCGGGGTCTCGCCGGGTTGCCCAGGCTGGCCTGGAACCCATGGGGTAGGTCAGTACTCTCACCTAGGCCTCCCTGGGTACTGGCATGGCTGGTTTGAGCCTCTGTTTTCGAACTGTTTGTAAATATTGTGACCACCGGTCGCTGGTCCCCACCACAGTCAGCGACAGAATTCTGCAGAGACCGGACAAAAGCCACCTGGGGCCCCGAACTTGGCGCCTTTCCGTCCTGGTGTTTAAAAGGCGAAGATTTGGCCACCCACGACGCCTCAGGCCTGTATTCCCAGCACTTTGGGGGGCGGAGTTTGGAGGATTCCCTGAGCGGGTGGGTTGGCCACCAGCCGAGTCAGCTTGGAATCTGGGTCCCCACAGTCGATCAAAAAAGTCGTCAGGCATAGTGGCACCTGCCTGTGGTTCCAGCTTCTTGGAGGGCAGGGCCGGAGGGATCACCCAATCTAACGGGTGAGGTTGTGGTGGCCATGGGCGTGCCACGGGACGCCAGCCTTGGCGACAGGGTGACACTCCTACTCTCGCTATATATACACCATAGTTAAAATATAGAACATTTCTAACACACCAAATAAATTTTAAATTTTCATATCTTTCACTTCCCCATCTCCTGGAGAACACTGACCGGGTTTGTGACCTTTCACTCATTTATATATTTGGATTCCATATTAAAAGGTTAAATAATACAGTTTCCTTTGGAGATTAATTCTTTCGCAGAATGATGCTCGTTCTTGTGGGTTGTAGGTTTTTGCTTCCATTTTATTAATAGAGCATATTTCATGGTTTATCCATTCCGTTAGGAAACCATGGTTGCTTCTACTTTGCAGTTATTATAACTAAACCTATCATAAACATCTGCATACAGATGTTTGGAGGGCATTGTTGTTTTATTTCTGGACAATATGCAGCTTGTGGGACTTTATAAACACAGTTTATTTCGGACCAGGTTGCCTTTTGGGCTAAAGGTCCTACATTAACTTTCAGAGGACTGAAGGTAACATTCTGCTTGAGAGCAGCATTGGTAAAATGGTGGAATAGGAGGTTCCAGTCTCTGTCACCTTATAAAAATGAGAAACTACACCTACACATGAGCAAAAATACCTTTATGGAGGTCCCACATCCAGAGAAACTTTACAGCACTTAGATCAGCACTGAAAACAGAAAAGATATATTGAAGAGGGTAGGAAGTTTTGTTGCACCTATGTTAATCAGGAATATCTGCCTGTTTTACGTATTTATATAATGTTTACATATTTATATATTTTTTTATTAATTTATTTTTTCATCCTTGCCCTGTTATGATACTCCTCTTGACACAATGAGCTTGGAATTAATCTTTCCTTTTTCATTTTTTGGTAGAGTTTGAAAATTGTTGTTATTATAAAATTTGTTTTAAAATTTATTTTATTTCATAGAGTTGGGGTATGATTCAGAATTAGTCATTGTACAGGTAAAATTTGGGCCTCCTGTTGATCCCCAATTTTCCTCATTTGAAATCAGGTACCTTTATTAATATTATGTGCCTCCCCTTTCCTGACAGATTCTGGCTACGTCTATACCCTTTCTTACAGTATCATGGTAAATGTTCAGGGTCAGCTTATGAGTAAGAAAATGTGGTAAGAAGTTCTCTGTGTCTATGATAATTCATGCAATATTATAGTCTCTAAATTCATCCAAATTATTGCAAAGTTCATAATTTTGTTCTTTTTTATTTTTATTTTTATTTATTTTTGAGTTGGAGTCTCACTCTGTCACCCAGACTGGAGTGCAGTGGCCACTTCCGGACACCACAGCCTTGACCTGCTGGGCTCCGGCAATGCTTACGCCTCAGCCTTCCAAGTAGCAGGAACTACAGGTGTGCGCTACCACTCCCAGCTAATTTTTTTGATTTCTTGTAGAGATGAGGTCTCGCCTGCCTAGTTTTGATTGGAGTACAGCTGGATCCAGGCTTTCTCGATTGTAAATAGTGCTGCAATAAAAATGTCTATCAGATATCTTTTTATAGAGTGATTTAAGTTTCTCTGGGTATATTCCCAGAAGGGTGATGCTGGAACATGTGGAAGGTTCATTTCTAGTTCATTTAGGGATCACCACACTGTTTTCCACAGAGGTTGAACTAGTTTCCTTTCTCCTTCCCCACCAGCAGTGTAGAATCATTCCTTTTCTCTGGATCCTCACTAGCACCTGTTGTTTTCTTTTATTGTCAGCCATTCTTACTGGATTAGGTGGTATCCCAATGTGGTTTTGATTTGCATTGATCTGCTGATTAGTGAGACTGAGCATCTTTTCAAGTGTCTGTTGGCTGCTCTTATGTCTTCTTAGGAAAGTTTCTTGTACCTGTATTTTGCCCACTTTTTAATGGGGCTGTTTGTTATTTTCCATTCAGCATGTTTGTGTTCCTTGTAGATCTTGAGTCATAGGCATTTCTCAGATATGCAGTTGACAAAGATTTTTTTTTTCCCATTCTCTGGGCCTCTTCCTCGCTCTCTTGATGGTTTATTTTACTTTGCAGAAACTTTTTACTTTGATAAAGTCCTATTTGTCTATCTTATCTCTTATGACAAGGTCTTTTTGGGTTCTGATCAGGAATTGCTTGCCTATTCCCATGTCTGTCAGAATTTCTCCTACATTTTCAAAGATTCTTTAAATTTGGGATTTTACACTTAGGTCTTTGATCCATTTGGAGTTGATTTATTTATAAGGTGACAGGCGGGGTTCCTGTTTCTTCTGCATGTGTTCAGCCAGTTTTCCCAGCACCATTTACTGAATACGCCCTTCACCCCCAATGCTTGTTGTTAGAAGCTTTGTTGAAGATTAGTTGGTTGAGAAATTGAGCTTTTTCTTCCACATCTAATAATATAATCATGAAGTTTTGTTTTTACACTTGTTGATGTATTTAATTACATTTATGGTCTTGCAGATGTTAAAAGAGTCCTGCCCCAAAGAGTGCAGCCTACTTGGTCATGGTGGATTTTCCCTTTGGTATTTTTGTCTGCTATGTTTCATATTTGAGCTTTGTCTTTTGTGATATAGATTATTCTGTTGGATAATCTTATTCTGTTATTGGTACCAATTGTTGAATAATTGGTAGTCTTGTGTTTCCAATTCCCTTAGGTAACTTGTTAGTCCCTTAGTTTGTTCTCTTTTTATTTTCTTGATGTGTGTTTGCAGAGTTATGAATTCCCTTCATAGTACTATTTTCTTGGCATCCCACACGTTTTGGTAAGATGTTTCTTGTTGTTTTTTTTCCAGGAATCTTTTAATTTTTGTTTTGATTTCTGTATTGACCTAAGAGTTGTTCAGCATCATGGTGTCTATTGTTTATGTCTTTATAGGATTTGGGGGAATTTTGTTGATGGTGATTTTTTTATTCCATTGTGGTCTGACAGGGTGCATGGCAGTGTTTCAATCTTGTGAAATCTGTGTATTCTTTTTATTTTATTTTATTTTACTATTTACTTTTATTTTTATATTTATTTTTATTTTTTTGAGTTGGATTCTCACTCGGTGGCCCAGACCGGAGTGCAGTTACTGCTCCTCGCCATCGCAATCTCGGCCTGCCGGGCTCCAGCAATCATCTGCCTCAGCCTTCCAAGTAGCTGGAACTACAGGTGCATGCTACCACGCCCAGTTAATTTTTTGATTTACTGTAGAGATGAGGTCTCGCCAAGTTGCACAGGTGGGTCTTGAACACGTGGGCTCAGGCAATCCATTCACTTCAGTCTCCCAAGGCATGGGATTACAGGCTGAACCACCGAGACCGGCTCTAAATTTGTGTATTCCTTAATTTTGACTCTGAATGTGGTCAATCCTGGGTACATTGCATGTAGAGTTAAGTAGTATGTGTATTCGTGGATGATACAGTCAAGACACATGGTGACCCCAGCTACATTAAGTAAATTGGTGAGAGATTTTTTTATTTCTTTTTGACCCACTTGTTAAAGATCACACAAAATATTAGCTTCCAGACACACCCGTTTGGTTTACAACAATGCAATCAAATCACAAAAATACTTACAGTGTTTAATTTTTACAGGCTCGGGCCCCTAATTTGCCCTTCATCCTTATATCTAGGCCATGCAAACACCCCAACATTGGTATATGTGTGTATGTGTGTGTGTGTTTGTGTGTGTATGTGTATTATTTTTTTCCAATGTAGACCCAAAACAAACACAGTACACGTTTAGACGTGGGGAGGGGGTGCATGCACCTTGTGTTTGCCTGTTCTCATCCTAGAATCCTGCAAAAGTCCTTCAATAAAGTCAGTATTTTGTCAAGTATTTGTCTCTGTTTTTATTACATTTTCTTCTGATTTAGAGTTTTCCTGCCACTACCCTAATTTACATCTAATTATTATCAATATTATGCACTAATTTTATTTTATACTCACATAATTTTATTTAAATTCCATTATTCAGACAAGGAACCCAAAGATTTTATCAGAAATGACCACTTCTAGGACAAGGCAAGGGGTGACCTGGAGCATCTTGGAGCACCAGACCATAAAGTCGAGCTCAAAAGATCAATGGGTAACATAAAGGGACATGGCGCTGTTCCAAAGGGGCCTCTGTAATGGCCGTTGTTGTACCAACTTGGAACCTGTTTTCAGATGAGATTACCATAAAATAAGTGAAATATTCATACATCACTTTGACTGTTAAGTGTCTGTGGGCCCCTGTAATGAGTAGATGCATAAAACAAAAACAGAAGACTCTGTCAACAAGAATAAATTTTCTAGAAGATTTCCTTTAGAAGTAGTGTAGACTGTAAGATCTGACTCAGCAAAATTCCCACCTCTGACTGGAGCAAGATTATCTGTTTGTCTTATTACCTTCCTGTCAGCCTTCTGGATTAAACTACCTCTTTGCCATTTCTAATTCTTCTGACTCATAGCCATATGACAGGGACTATATATACATCATGAGTTTCCTGGGTTTCCAGGCTGCCAGACTTTCGAATGAAGTTTTGTCATGGCATTTCTTGACTTCTTCCAGTCAGCATCAGCCTTCTGTTTGGCAGTATAAACTTGTCTTTTCTGAGTTCTAGACTTCCAGCCTTCTGTGTGGTACTACATTATTGGTCTTCTGTTGCCACTGGTTGTTAGTCTTCTGCCTGGAGCTATACCTTGATCTTTCCTGAATCTTTGCTTGCAAGCAGCTGAAAGGAGCCACACCATTGTCTATTCTGTTTCTCCAAGTCACCATCCTCCTGGACTGAAACTATGTCATTGACTTTCGTGGGATCCAGGTTCCAGGCTTTGAGTTAGTACTGCATCTTTGGCTCTTCTAAGTTACCATTCTGAAGCCACACTGCCAATCTCACACATCACAGCTTCCATATTTGTGTAAGACAATCTATACAAAAACTGTATTCCTTCTGGTATTTTGAGACATATTTAATCACCTCAATCCAGCTCTGTAAGGTGTACTAAGTTAGTATTTAAAAAATCTTTCCATTGTAATATCTCTCTCTCTCTCTCACTCTCTCTCTCTCTCTCTCTCTCTCTCTATATATATATATATATATATATATCTACATACATACACGTTATACAGACACATTGTAATATATGTATATATATACATATACCTATGTGTATGTATGTGTATATATATGTACATATATGTATTTTTTATATTTGATATTGAGTGGAGGTCTCACTGTCTCACCCAAAGTCAGTAAGATCACAGCTCACAGATGCTTTAAACTCTTGGGCTCAGGAAATCCTTCCATCTTAGCATCCTGAGTAACTGGGGCTACAGGTATGTGCCACTATACACAGCTATTCTTTTAAAATATTTTTTTAGAGATAAAGTTTCCCTATTTTGCCCAGGCTGGTATCAAATTGCTCATCTCAACCATTCTGCCCACCTAGTCCTCTCCAAGTGCTGGGATTGCAGACCTGAGCCACTGCATTTGGCCTATAATGTGTATTTCTAGGAGTATAAATTTTCTTTTTAGCACTGGGAATCTCATATTTTTCATGGAATCTCATAAGTTTTAATATGTTGAACTTATATTTTCATTGACCTTCAGGTATGTTCCAATATTCCTTGTAGCTTGTTTTTTAATATGCCATTTGTTTAATCCGGTAATTTCCAATGTCCACATTAATTTTTTCTTCTTTCTAGTGTTTAATTCATTAGAAGTGCATTCAGCCCACTGATACTAGGCCTTGGTTATGTGATTAACTTCTGAAAACAGACCTAAATAACATAAGATACAAGTGGTGACTTGGGAATTGCATGCAGATTGAGCTTACCTGTTCTTATATGTGAACTCTGCAGATGTTCCAGATAAATGAATCTGAGGTCAATGAATTTGTTAGCGTCAGGGTCCTCAGAGTGCTGTACTGTTCTTGACTTTTTCTATTTCATGTTCTTTGGGTTTTCTAAGTTCTCCTAGTCAGAGAAGGTTCATGCATTTGGACACAATATTTTTCCATCCAGATTAGTTATACTGGTGAGGCTGTAATGTGGGAGGGGGCAAGGGAGTGATACATATTATTTCTATGGAATTCGAGATATTTAGATGTCCTCTTCCTCTGGGCTGTGACCTACAAGGTTCCCCTTGGTAAAGCACATTTCATTCTTTCCTCTACTCCCCTTCCTGGCTCCAGCATACTCAAAGTATTCTTCTGAATATTAATTGTACCCTTTTACATGACACAGTAGAACTGGGAGGAAGAAACTTGCGATAAAATAATTTTTCTTCACCCTTATGGGATGAAATTCTGGAAAAGACTTTACCCTGTAAGTTCCGTCTAAAGAATGTCCTGAGTGTATTTTTTAGACATCAGATCTACTAATGGCAGACACAAGAAGAAATCATTTGTATTATTATCTTGAGAACCTGAGGCTTTTTGAAGGATGAGCCACAAGAGTGTGTTATGTGGGGTCTTGGAAGCTCTCATCTCACACTTGTTCACAACTGTCCTCTGCACACATATAGTGACAAATCTATTTCCCCATGGAAAACAAATGCATGCTGAAGAAAATCCTACCTGCTTATCTAATCAAAGCTGGAGACTTGGATACTTGGTAAACCAAACTCAAATCAGATACCTGTAGTCCACCCTTTAGCTCCTGTTTAACCTAATAATCATTGCACGGGTATATTAAGCTTCTTGTTAAAAGCAAAGTCGCCATCTTTTTCTTAAGATGGATATGCCTGTATCTCTGTATCTCTGTCTGTGTGTGCCTCTCTCTCTTTCTTTCAAATAAACTAGGTCTTAAAACTGCTGCTTAGCCGGGCTCGGTGGCTCAGCCTGTAATCCCACGCCTTTGGGAGGCTGAGGTGACTGGACTGCCTTAACCTGCTGTTCGAGACCCACCTGGGCAGGCGAGATCTCATCTCTACAATAAATCACAAAATCAGCCGGGCGTGGTAGCACATGCCTGTAATTCCGGCTACTTGTAAGGCTGAGGCGGAAGGATCGCCAGAGCCCAGCAGGTCGAGGCTGCCGTGGCCGGGAGCGGCCACTGCACTCCAGTCTGGGCGATAGAGTGAGACTCCGACTCAAAAACAAAACAAAACAAAACAAAACTGCTGCATACGCTCTGAAATGATTTTCTGGAGTGGATCAAAGAGCCCATGGAGCATCACACTACACTACACTCAACAACAATCACCATGTATGTTATTCCACCTGTGTATGCTGTCAAATGTATCAACGCACAGTGTATAATATTCAAAAGGGACTTCCTATTTTTAAAGGTTTTGAATGCAAGAACTATCCAAACAGTCCGGGGGGTGGGTGTGTGCATACCTTCCAACAGAGGATTTAACAGGTGCTTCAAGGGAGGAAAAGATGAGAAAGACATTATGAATGAATGAATTGGCCAGTAGCCATACTCATAATGGATTAGCAGCAGATATCAGTATTCATGACAGGGATTGGTTTCCATGTTTGATAAGCAAACTTGCACACTATATGCATCACACACTTACTTTGACTGAACACTTAACAGTAACATGAATTACAATTTTGGCCCTGTAGTCACAAGATGAGGCAGGGACAAAAAAGCACTCAGATCCCAGCCTCTTCAGGGCAGGGTTGATTTGGTTTGCCCTTATCAGGAAGAAGTTTCTGAGATCAATCTCTTGTCAAATCATCTATAGATATATCTGGTGAAAAAGGGACTCCATTACTCAGTGGCTATGAGCTGGATAAGTTTTTTAATGTTGATTTATACAGCAGACAGTATTCATAAATGCATCTAACAACTCCATAATGTAATGAGTTTTTGTAGTTTTACTTATTTATTTCTTTTTGTAATATAATGAAATTTCCCTCAGCTCTCTATAAGGGGGCATACACAGGATAATCTGCAGTCCTCGGTGAGTTCTTGGCCCACTTCCTAGAAAAAAATTGGCAAGAGGAGCTCTCCAGGTATGAAGTATCTTGGGGATGATCCTTTATCTTGCCCACACTCAGCCTTCAGTTACCTGTTAATTATTTCTAATTTTATATTCTTACTGTCAATGGCATTTTGCAGGAGGTGCAGAAGATGATAATATATGTAAGTTATATTTATCCCTGCAAGTACCTGTCTCATTCTGGATCACAGATTATTTATGCAGGTATAGTAGTGGATATTAACTGGAAGGGTGTTTGCATTTATCTTGTCATCTTCCAGAGTGCACCCACCAAGGGACTGACACCAACAATCAAGCAGATGGAATTGCTCGGATGTTGCATGATAGGTACCCCCCAAACCGGAGACCCTAGTGGGGTTCTCCTTCTCCAAGACCACTCAGTCTCTTGCCTCTGGCTGATGGGCAGCAATCAAGTGAGACCATATTGGAGACCCTAGTGGGGTTCTCCTTCTCCAAGACCACTCAGTCTCTTGCCTCTGGCTGATGGGCAGCAATCAAGTGAGACCATATTGGACCCTTGAGAATATGCCCTCAAGGTGCCAACTTACTTTTTTAGTGAAAGATATTGTTTCTTACCAGACCCAAGAATGTACTTGTCTTTCCTGTCCAAGGAGGCTCATCTAAAACAACCACTCAAGAGCTTGCAATGTATCTGATCTGACTGCAGGGTATCATACATTACCTTGTTCATGGCCAAGAGTTCCACTTTTCTAAAGGAGATTAACCAGGGGATTCACCAGAAGCTGCTGACGTTTTAGAGTAATTGGCCTTCCTCAAAAGGTGGAAACCTTTCCGTCTGAGAAGGGTCATAGAAAACTGGGATTCAGATGAGCTCTAAATAAAAATACATTTCATTGATCCTGGAAGAAACTGTGCAAATAAAAACAGCCTTACTATCTTTCTCTCTAATAGGCATCGTTCCCCACAACACATTTGAAATACGGGAACATGGTAAATAAAAGAACCAATGTGTCAATAGTTTTCACCAATAAAACATATTTCTGACTGTGATTCAGAATACAAATTGTGAGGATACCTGTGTAAGTATAAGAAAGGAGTGTTGGAAACCCTCTGTAAATCCTACTCAAATTTTCTGATTCCCAATGTACTGAAGCATTTTCTGTAAGCAAGAGGCAGGTTAGGCCCCAGGTTTCCTCACTTCAGCCCCAGACTGCACCCGCTGGACCTGGGAGTGAGCACCTGTGGAGACGAAACTGGAGTGAATAAAATTTATCTTGTTTGACCCCGGTCCCCTCCTCTGTCCTGTGTCTGGGGATCCTCTGTCCTGGGTTTTACCTCTTGCAGTTGCCACCAAGAAGATAATCCTCAAGCTCCTGTCCATGGTGAGGAGGTGTGCTTTCTGGTCATTCTCTAGAGGAGGGATGTGGTTGTTGACTTATGCTCTCAGGACACAGGCATTTCTGTATTTAACTCAGTAGCACTCAGGTCATTTGTATATCCATGAGGCAGTATATTTTATTGTCAAAGACCTGTTTCTCCTGTTTTGCCCAGAGTTTCATGAAGATGAAACTTATTTATTATTCAAAATACTCTCTCATAACATATTCCTCAAAATGAACCCATGTTTAAATGGCACACTGACAGTTTTAACCTCTTCTTGACGTGTTCTTATAAAGTCTGTTTTCTGGGATATGTGTGTTTCTCACTATTTGGAAACCCTGAACAAATAAAATTATTCCTGTTCTCATATCCTTTTCATGCTTCAGATAGCACAAAAGTCCTTTGTTTTATATGCTATTCTTGTTGATTGGCTGGGTTAGGCAAATGATTCAAGTACAGTGGGATCCTAAAGACACATTTATATTCCTTGCCAAATTATTATTTCAACTTTTTATAGGACTTTGTTTTGAAATAAGAGAAAACCAGACTCTGAGAAGAAACCCCCTCCCAGCCTCCTATACTCCAGCTGGGGCTGTAGCCTCTCTAACATCTCCTTTGCTCCCCCCGCTGCCCAGTCTCTGCTCTGCATTGAGGTTCTCATCTCGGCTCTGTGAGAGATCTTTCAGCATCTCTAGCTCACCATAAAAAACTGTATCCTAGTTCAGAATTCTTCTTCTTGGGTAACACCATATGGTTCTGAGACCATGTCTTGAAATAGGAATATATATATCTATAAGTGTTGATGTTGTCTTTTTAATGTAAAGGTGTGGAGCACACGTCAGGATTAGACACATGAGTAGTTCATGTGTAGGTGTAGTTTGGGACCACAACTGGTCCTCACTTCCCCTGGTTAGGATCAGGTACCCTTACTGATGTTACATGCCACCCACCACTCCTTCCCCTGCCAGTGCCTCACTACTTCCAATCACATAGTATTGTGGTATTGTTCTGAACCCGCATATAAGTAAGAACACGTAGTATTCAGTTCTTTGTTTCAGTGATAGGTCACTGAGTGTAACAGAATTTACATCCATCCAAGTTACTTCAAAGTCCATAATATTGTCTTTCTTTATGGCTGTGTAGTACACCATTGTGGATATGTACCACATTTTCGATATCCAGTCCACTTAGGATGGACAGTAGGACTGGTTATATGTTTTTGTTATTGTAAATAAAGCTGCAATAAACATTTATGTGCAAGTATCTTTTTTATTTAGAGTGATTTAAGTTACTCCAGGCATATTTCCAGAAAGTGGATTTGTGGCTTGTATGAAAGGCTAATTTCTAACTCTTTGAAAATAACCACACATTTTCCATCAAGATTGAACTACTTTGCAATCCCACCAACAGTGTAGATTAATTCCATTTTCTATACACCCTAGCCAGCATCTGTTGTGTTTTGTTTTATTAATGATGGCCATCCTTGCTGGAGCTAGATGGTATCTCAATGTAGTTTGAATTTTCATTTATCTGATGATTAATGAGGCAGCGTGTTTTTTTCACATATGTCCTCTTTTGAGAAGTGTCTATTCATGTCTACTCATGTCCACTTTTTAAAAAAAAACCTTTTTTGTTTTTGTCCTTTAACCTCGTTTGAGTTTCTTGTAGATCCTAGATTTTAGGCCTTTGTCAGGTACACAGTTAACAATTTTTTCCCATACTGTCTTGCTGTTCACTTCATTGTTTCTCAGGCAGTGCAGAATCTTTTCAGTATGGTGAAGTACCATTTGTCTGTCTTCCACGTTATGTCATATGCTTTTGCATTTATGATCTGGAATTGGTTGTATGTTCCAATGTGCAGAAGGACTTCTTTTATATTTTCTAAGATTCCTATAGTTTGTTGTTTTATGTTTAGGTCTTAGATCAATTTGGAGTGTATTTTTGTGATTCGTGATAGGTTGGTTTTGTTTCTTTCTCCTGCATGCAATCAGTCTGCTTTCCCAGAAGAATTTCTTAAATAAGTGATCTTCTCCCCAGTGGTTGTTATTGATTCCTTTGTCAAAGATGAGTTTGTTGAGAGATGAAGATTTTGCTCCTGGAATCACTATCCATTGGTCTAAATGCCTATACTTGCACCAGTGCCAGGCCGTTTTGATTACTGTAGTCTTATAGTAAATTTCAATGTCTGAAATTCTGATACCTCCTGCTTTGTTTCTTTTGATGAAGATGGTTTTGGCTACAGGTATTCTTTTGTGTGTCCATGGGAATATCTGTATTGCTGCTTCCATTTTGGAGAAAAATGATGTTCGCTATTTGATGGATGTTTTCTTGACTCTGTAGATTTCCTTGAGTAGAATAAACAAATTAACAATATTGATTCTTCCAATCAATAAACATGGAAATCTTCCATTTGTTTGTGTCTTCTTTGATTTCAGTGAGCAGTATTTTATAATTTTTGTTGTAAAGCTTTCACATCTGGGCTTAGGAAGATGACAGGAAGTGTCTTTTCTTTTTTTATGGCTGTTATGAAAAGAATTATGCCTTTTATTGGGTTCTCTGCCTGACTATTGATGGTGTTTAGAGATGTGACTCTTTTGCACATTGAATTTTGTGCCCTGAGTCTTTTCCAACGTCGTTTATCAGTTCAAGGATATATTCCCTTGAGTTTTCATGGTATAGATCTTATTGCCTGCAAAGATTTACACCTTGACTTTCTCTTTTCCTATTGGGATATGCCTGATTTTTTCTCTTGCCTAATTGCTCTAGGTAGGACTTTCTATACTTTATTGAACAGCTAGGAGAGAGTGGGGACACTTGTCTTGTTCCCATATTCACGGGAAATGCTTGAAACTTCTGTCCATTGAGCAATATGTTGGCTGTGGGTTTATCATAGGTGACTCATACTCTTTTGAGGAGTTTTCTTTCTGTACCTAGGTGCTAATGTCTTTTTATTGAGAAGGAATGTTAGATATGGTTGAAAGTTTTTTCTGCAAGTAATTATAAACTCACGTGGTTCTTTTTTCTACATATGTTGATGTGTCAAATTGCAGTTATGTTCTTATGGATGTTGAAACAGCCCTTCATCCTTGGAATTAAGCCTATGTGGTCATGGAGAATGATTTTTGACATGTATTTTTGGATCTGTATTGATTTAGTCTTGTTGAGATTTTTTGCATCTATGTTCATCAAGAAGATTGTCCTGTTGTTCAATTTCCTTGCTGTTTCTGGCCAGTTTGGGGTATCAGTGATATGTTATCTTCATAAAATTAATTCACCTTTGTTTATTGCTATGAAAACTTTTGATAAAATTAGTGTAAACTCTTCTTTGGATGATTTGTAGAATGTAGAATTCATTTGGGATTCTGGCCAAGGCTTTTTGTTTTTTTTTTTTAAGGATAGCTTTCTAATGACAAAGCCAATTTTCTTGGTTGATATTGGTCTGTTGAGGCTTTAAATTTCTTCTTATTTCAGCCTTGGAAGATTTTGTGATTTCAGAAAGCTCTCCATTTCATTTAGGCTTAATATTTTGTTTCCATAGAAGTGTGCACAATAGTTCTCTTACCCATTTAAAGTTGATTTTTGTGTATGTGGATAAGTAGGAGTCCTGTTTCAATCTTCTGCATGTGGTCAGCCAGTTTTCCCAGCACCATTTACTGAATAGGTTCTCCTTTCCCCAGTGGTAGGTGGGGAGGCTTTGTCAAAGATGAGTTGGTTGAGAAATCGAGGTTTTGCTTCTGAAATCTCAATTCTATTCCATTGTTCTATATGCCTGTGCTTGTATCCATACCAGACTCTTTTGATTATTGTAGCTTTATAATGAAGTTTAAAGTTTGGGAGTGTGATGCCTCCTGCTTTGTGTTTTGCTGGGGATTGTGTTGCTATTCATGGTTGTTTATGTTTCCATATGAATTCCTGTATTGTTGTTTCTAGGTTTGAGAAGAATGCTGCTGGTAATTTGATAAGATTGTATTAAATCTGTAGATTGAATTAGGCAAAATGGACATCTTAACAATGTTTATTCTTCCAAAGCATGGGCATGGAATATTTTTTTTCCTGTGTTTGTGTCATTTGTCATTACTTTGAACAGTGTATTGTAGTTTTCATTGTTAAGGTTTTTTTCACATCTATGGTTAGGAAGATGCCATGGAATTTCTTTTTATTCTGGCTACTGTGAATGAAATTATGCTTTTTATTTGGGTTTCATAATAACCATAAAAACTGCAGGAGACATTCTTATGGAAATTGGATCTGGCGACCAATTCCTCATCAAAACCCCAAGTGTCCATGTCATAAGATATAAGATATATAAGTGGGAACTCATCAAACTGACATACTTCTGCTATCCAAGGAAACCATCAAGAGAGCAGATGGATAACTCATAGACAAGGAAAAAATATTTTCCTACTCTATGTCTGACAAAGGTGTAACCTTTAGCATCCACCAGGAACTCAAACGTACTGAAAAGAAAAAAAAAAAAGCAACCCCATTACAAAGTGGGGAAAAGATACATACAGACACTTCTTAAAAGAAGACATATGAGCAGTCAACAGATACATTAAAAAATTTCAGCCTCACTAGTCATCGAGCAGATGCAAATTAAAACTACACTGAGATACCACATAACTCTAGTTTGAATGGCCATAATCAGTAACTCAAAAAATAACAAATGTTGGAGAGGATGAGTCGAAAAAGGATCACTTCTACAATGTTGCTGAGAGTGTAAACTAGTATAGTGTCTGAGGAAAACAGTGTGGCGAATCCTGAATGTTCTACATATTGACTCTCCATGTGACACCGCAATCCCTCTACTGGGAATATAGCTGTAACAACTAAAATCACTCTGTAAAAATATACCTGCACTGGTATATTTACTGAAGCATTCTTCGCAACATCAAGAACATCAACCAAGCATGCTGCCCATCAAAATAAAGGATTGGATTTTAAAATGTGGTACATATACACAATGGAATATTACACAGACATAAGGAAGAACAAAATCAGGAACTTCCTAGCAACCTGGATGAAATTAGAGTCTGTAATAATGAGTGATCTTTCACAAAAACAAAGAACTGAGTATCACATGTTCTCACTTATAAGTGGACCTGCAACAACTATCATAATACTCTTTGAGAAGTTTTCACAGCAGTGGAAGGTGCAGGGGTGTTGGGGAGGGGGAAGTGGGATTGGTAATAGTGGGAATCTGCCTGTGGAATGGGGCCACATATCATCAGCAAGAATACCTGCACAGTGAATATTTGTATATCTTACCCTGAATTGTACCTCACAATTTTAAAATAAAAAAAAAGTTTAAATAGAAGTGTGCACAATAAACTCTGATATTATTTTGAATTACTTTGTGGTCAGTTATGACTTCAACTTTTGTATTTTTCATTGTGTTTATTTGGGCTATTTTTCTCTTTTTCTTGGTCAGTCTGTCTTGGCAACCATAAATATATTTTATTCTTTCAATGGACTACCTTTTTGTTTTGTTGTTTTTTCCTATAATATATTTGTGTTCTATAGTCTGTGGTTAGGCCTGAATTTTGGTGATCTGTATTCTTCTGCTACTGTTAAGGCTTTAGTGGTCTTGCTTACCAGCTTCCTTAGCTATGATGCTAGGTGGTTTACTTATAATTTTTCTATTTCCTTAGCGTGTGTTTGTAGAGCTACAAAACTGCTCTTAAGACTGCATTCCAGATATTCTAGTAAGATATATCTTTGTTTTCATTTGTTTCCCGGAAACTTTTAATTTCTGTGTTGATTTTCCTGTTCACCCACTGATTGTTCAGCAGTATGTTGTTTTGTGTCCATCTTCGTGTGTTTTGGGATGATCTTTTTAAGGACAATATTTATTTTTATTCCACTGAGTTTTGAGAAGAAGCATAATATTGTTTTTATTTTTTGGAATTTGTATGCTTTTGATTTATGGGCTAGAATGTGGTCAATCTTAGACTAAGTTCCAGAATATGCATTCTGTGCCCGTAGGATTAAGCATTCTATAGATATCTGTTAGATCTATTTTGTCAAGCATCAAGTTGAGGTTTCATGTGTTCTTACTAACTTTTTTTGTGTTGATCTATCTAGGTGGCTAGTAGGGTTTTTAATTTTCAAGCATGATTGTGTGTTTAACTTTTTAGTAGTTGCTTTATAATATCTGTTCCCCCATGTCAGTTGCATAAATGTTTACGATGGATATATGTTGCTGATGAATTGTAACTTTTGTCATTATATAGTGTCCTTCTATAACTTTTTAATTTTTGATAGTCTGAAGGTAATTTTGTCATATATTAGAATAACAACCGGCCTTTTTTGTTTAGCACTTACTGGAAGTTCATTTTCAATCCTTTAACTTTGAGTCTGGGTGTCTTTTGTAGTGAGATATGTTTCCAAAAGGCAGCATGCTTCTGGGTCATGTGCATATATTCCATTCATGTTCACACTGATTACTGAAATGGGAGAGTTTATCCCTGTCACAAAGCTCTTGTTTTATTTTATTTTAACTTTTTATTAGTATGTATGAATGGTTTTCTGTTGTGTAGGTGTATATTGTGTTCTGCTGGCTCCATGTTTGCATGCACTCTTATGAAGGGCATGATCATGTTTTATTTTGTTATGTTTTGTTTTTACCTTCTGTGCTTTATACCTTCTTAAAAGTCTTCTGTAGAGATGATTTGGAGGCAGCATACTCCCAGGGATTAGATATTTGGGAAGGATTTTAATTCTCCATTGCTGATGGAGTTTAGCTTAGCTGGATAGGAAATTAATGACTGGATATTTTTTGTTTGTTTGTTGATAATTTTGAAATTTTGGTTCCTTTCACTTCTAGTTTGCAGTGTTTCAGCAGATAAGTCTAGTGTTATTCTAACTGATCTTCCTTGGTAGAGGATAGGGTATCTTACTCTCTTGCTACCTTTAAGATTTTTTCTTTTATACCTACTTTGTGTAAGGGAATTACTAGGTGCCCAGGTTTGATCTTCTCATATGATGCCTTGCAGGGGTTCTGTGAATCTCTCTTATTTAGTTGGTCATGTCTCTTGTGAAATGAGGAGTGTTTTCATGGATAAACTCATGGAATACTTGTTCCAAGTTGTTCTCTGTTTCCTTTTTAGCTTCAGATATACAAATCAGTGTATGTTTGATGTCTTGATGTATTTGCATATCTCTTGAAGGCTGTGGTTAACATTTCAAGTTTTATTTGTATATCTTTAACAATTGACTTAATCCAATATTTTGATCTTCAGGCTCTGACTTTCTTTTCCCTGTTTGTTTAATTCTTCTTTCTATGATTTTCAAATTATTAATTTATTGAATTGAGTTTATAGCAATAAAATCTCTCTTATAATGTCTTTCAGTGTTGCTTCATATATTACGTGTGCCTTGCTCAGTCTTTCCATTCACTTCATAATCTCTGTTATGTTCTGGAAATTTTGAATGATTTCCATTGTTTGGGCCATGAGTTCTGTCTTATAGACATTTTCACTTTGGGACTGTGTGTGTTATCTCTATTCTTTCACTAATTTTTCTTCATTTTTGAAGGATCACTTTTCTTTTTTTTAATTCCATCATTCAGTAAATGTGGAAGTAGCTCTAACTTCTGTCATTTGCTCAGTCTGCTATCCTTCCTGACTAGAAACTCCAAATATTTTATTCTAAAATACTGCTGTGAGTGGAGAGTGGTGCTGTCGCTTTTCAGTTTTGAGGGTTGAATACATGTACTTGAGGAGGTAATATTCAGAAGCTACTTGCAGATCACAGGGTTCAGTGCTTGGTATTTGATCCCTTCAGACCTAGTTTCCCTCACCTCAAAATGTGTCCATGCAGTGAAGACATGCAAGTACATACTGAGTTCAAAAATAAAGTATTTATGAGAAAAAGATCAGAGAAAATGAAAGGCATCTTATAAAAGAAGAGAAACAGAAGAAAATGGAAAGGAAAAAGAGAGAAATATAAAGAAAAATACATGAAAAGTGATCACAGACTCTCAATCATACCCAAAAAGAGAAAGAAGAAAACAAGACAAAAAATAAAATAAGAACAGAAGACTAAATAAATAATTAAAAACAAATAAGTAAATAAAATAAAATTCAAAAAATAAAAATTGTGAGCCTTATGCTGTCTGTTGTTGCTGTTTCTGAATATTCAGATTTCATTTTTTGTTTTGCCTGTACTTTTATGCTGTCCCAACTGACCACCAGCTCTGCCAATCTGTTCTGTTTTCTGTCTGGAGGAAGGGGCTTTCCTCTGCTTTTTTCCCCTAACTTGGGTGTGAATGGATCCCACAATCAGTTTCAGGATCTACCTGCTTGCCCCATGGTAGAGACACTAAATTATCACGTCCCCAGCTAATGGCAGCCATGGCCAGTCTGTGTATGCATTCTCCAAGCTCACAGAGATGGATCCTTCTTGATGGTAGTTGTTAGGGCTTCGTAGATATTCTGCCTGCACAGTCGCATGCTGATTAAGGCCCTGTGAGTATTTTTAATGTGATTGAGTTCTTGATTTTTTACCATGTTGGTCATTATTGATATATAGAAATTATACTAATTTTGTGCATGCTTATTACTTCTTTCCCTTGTCCTATTTGTCTTCAAGGACATCCAGTAACATGTTGGATAGTATTGGTGAAAGGGGGAATCCTTTCCTTACTCTGGTTCTTAGGGGAATGTTGCATATTTTTTCTAGTTCAATATGAGGCTGGCTGTGAGTTTTTCATTTATGCCTTTTATTATTTTGAGATTTGATCTTTTGTTTTACTGATTGTGTTTATTTGGACTTTTTCCTCTCTTTTTCTTGGTCATTCTGGCTATGGGCCCATCAATGTTGTTAATTTTTTCAAAGAACCAACTTTTTTGTTGTTGATTTCTATGATTTTTTTCTTCTATGTCCCATATTTGTGCTCTTAATTTTGTGATTTGGATTCTTCTGCTAAAGTTTGGTTTTGGTGGTCTTCTCTTTCCAGCTCCCTTGGATGGTTTGTTAGGCTCTCTACTTGTGATGTTTCCATTTTCTTGATGTGTGCTTGTAGAGATACAAATTTTTCTCTAAAACCTGGCTTCATGGTATCCCAGAGGTTTTGGTGAGATGTTTCCTCATTGTCCTTTGTTTCTGGGAATCTTTCAATTTCTTTAATTTCAGTGTTGACCAGGTGTTGTTCAGTATCACGCTGTTTAGTGGCCATGTCTTCATGGGCTTTGGGGAAATTTTGTTGATGCTATTTATTTTTATTGCACTGTGGTCTGAAAAGGTGAATGGCAAGATTTCAATCCTATGAAATTTGTTTATGTTGTTTATGTTTGTGTTAGGACCAATGATGTGGTCAATATTGAAGTACGTTCCATGTGGTGGTGAGTAGAATGTATATTCTGTGGAGTTTGGGTAGAGTGTACTGTTAGTATCAATTAAGTGCATTTGTTCAAGAGTCTCTTTGAGGTTCTGGGTGTCCTTGTTGCTTTTTGTCTTGATGGTCTGTCTAGGTTTGTGAGTGTGGAATTAAAGTACATCCCATGAAAGTGTTAGAGTCAATCTCTTTTTTAAGTTTGCCTAGAAGCTGCTGTATGAGCATTGGTGCTCCTATATTAGGTCATACATGTTTAGGATGGATATTTCTTGTTGATGAACTGATGAGTCTTTTATCATTATATGGCGACCTTCTTCATCTTTTATGATTTTTGATAACTTAAAGGGTATTTTTTCTGAGATTAAGATTGCAAATCGGGGGGAGGGGGCAAGATGGCGACGGGGCAGCACTGCCTGTGAACTCTCCACCGAGAATGCTAAGAGACTCTAATTCTCACCCCGGAGTTTGCGGATCCTATCGTCTGCAGCCTGCTCTTCACACGGAGCTCGAAGGTAGACTTTGCAGAGGCATCGCCAAGGTCTGGGCAGCTACTGTGGTAGCTGCTGCTGCTGCCATTCCGACTGGCAGCCATTCCACATCACACCACCAGTATCTGGGGTGAGCCACAGCCTACTTTGAGGTAGTGGAACTGCGCAGCCGCTCACCCCCTCCGAGGTGGTGGAGGTGCCGCT
>NW_007252363.1:0-733 GCF_000164805.1 Carlito syrichta | reverse complement strand
AGAGATTTTCATTGCCCTGCCCACCTATCAACAAACTCCACCTTGGTTCCTAAGGTAACATTGCTAAACAGGAGACAAAGCCCCACCCCTAAGCCAAATCAGATAAAAGAAACTCCCAGACAGCCAAACCTAAACTGTGAGTAAACATAGCTGCCTTCAATGAAAAAACAAAGGGGAGGGGCCGAAATGAGAGCTGGAGTGATTTTAGTCTGATCTCTTATTGTGACTTATGATTTTATCACTTTGTTTATTTTGATCATGGTCATTGTTTGCCTTCTGACCTACACTGTTTCATGTTTATATTGGTCGGTTTCTAGTGTAGCTATCAGTATTCTTTAGGGAATCTTTTTTATGTGTCTTCCTCCACTTCTCTCTGGCCTTGTGTCTCTTTCTCACTTGATAGTTGGTATGTATGTCTGTTTTCCCTCTTGCTCTTCTCTCTCTTTAACTTCTTATTGGCTCCCTCTTCCTCCATTATTTTCCTCTTTATTACCCCCATTTTAATCTAGGAACCAAGACTGCATACTG
Source organism: Carlito syrichta (assembly GCF_000164805.1). NCBI lineage: Eukaryota > Metazoa > Chordata > Mammalia > Primates > Tarsiidae > Carlito > Carlito syrichta. The sequence goes on along the minus strand of NW_007252363.1, from coordinate 205 downwards.
CTGAATGGACAGATTGTAAGGCAGAGGTAAATAGGTTCCAGTGAGCTCATACACCTGTTTGTGGATGCCAGAATCAGCATATACACTCTGAACCACAGCTCCCCTCTCAATTAAACCTCAAAGCTGCAAAAAGCACAGATTACAACCTACACTCCAACCTAAAAAGTGAACAAAGCCAGAAGACCCTCATAAGGAAGAACAGGAT
>NW_007252362.1:358365-496461 GCF_000164805.1 Carlito syrichta | reverse complement strand
AAATAGACATACATACCAACTAACAGGTGAAAAAGAGACACAAGGCCAGAGAGAAGTGAAAAAAATACGCAAGCAAAATTACCTAAAGAATACTGGTAGCTACACAAAGACAGACTGATAAAATCATGCCTTTTGATGTGTTTTTTCCTAACAGAAACAGGTAGTGTAAGTCAAAAAGGAAACAAAAGTGACCAAAACAAACAGTCAAAATGATAAAATCAAAAGTCAAAATAAGAAATCAGACTACCTCTGGCATCTTTCCTGAGTGTCTAAAGTCTGTTCAGCTCTGGTCTCCAGCCTCTCCCCTTTGCTTTTGTTGCAGGCTGCTAGATTTACTTGCATCTTGGGTTTGTTCTTTTAGCCTGTTGCCTGGGAGGTCTGTGATGCTTAGTTGCCTTTGTCTGATTCAGCGTAGGGGAGGGGCTTTGTCTCCTGTTTAGCAATGTTTCCTTAGGAACTGAGGTGAAGGCTGGTCATAGGTGGGCGGGGCAATGCAAATCTCTGCCTGGAGAATGGCTAAGGTGGCAGCTTCTTTTTCTTGGATCCTTTCTCTCCACTCGTCTGGGTCTCTGGGTGATCCACTATGATGGGCTGTGGTGGTGTGGGAGGCACCGGGGATCAGCTGCACAGCTGGGTGCTGGATCTGGGGTGCTACCATCTGGGTGGGGTGGAGGAGGGGGTCGGGCATTCCCTCCTCTGGAGCTGAGAGCCTCCAATCAGCACCTCCTTAAGATATGCTGTTCCCTTACACAAGCATGGGGTCGTGTTCTGGGTGCCTCAGCCAGGGTGGGCCCAGAGCTCCAGAGCTCCAAAGCTACAAAGGGCAGGCGGTGAGTGGCGAGAGTGGCCCTGGGCCCCTTCAGCCAGAAATGGGACCAGTATCTCTGAGGGGCAGGCACCCAAACCCTCCCTGGGTGATCAGCTGCTTGGTGCTGGGTTCTGGGCGAGATGTTGTAGCCAGAGAGGGAGCCGAGACCCGAGACTCCCACGCAGGTGGGAGTCTCGTATAGTGGAGCAGCAGCAGCCGGGGGCCGCGATATCCGGCCCTGTGTGGGACCAAGGGTCCCCGGACCTTGGAGCAGTGCGGCTGGCAGTGGGCAGGGGGGTGGGGGAAGAAAAGTAAGAGTCTTTTTGGGAACTCACATTCAGAGAATCCCACAATTCCACCTATGCCATTGCCATCTTACCAGAACTTCTGTAAAATTACTTTAAAAAAAAAAATCTTCCAATCCATGAAAAGTAAAACAAGTCAGTCATAATTAAGCATAAATTATATTAATAAAAATAAAATATGAATCTTCATGCTTTTAAGAACATTTAGTCAACAGACTTCATGTACATCTGAGTAATATAAGGACAGTCCTGGTAGAAAGACAGTCTATCCTAATCCAGGTATTAGGGAGACATATGTAACTGACTAGGCTATAATCCATGATAACACAGAATTTTTTATGAATGAGCTTTAGACTAAATTCTTATGTCTAGTTTTGATGTCCACATTTTAGAGAGAAACTGGACTGTATCCAAAGGAAAGCAATGACAATGACTCAATAAAAAATATAACCTGAAAAAAAGAAGGCAAAAGTTATTTCTTCCTGAGGAAAGAACCAGAAGAGACATAATTTTCCCTGGTGTTGTTTCTGAACATTATTCCAAAGTGTTATTAAGTTATCAACTTGCTTAAGCATTTCCTTAGTCTTCAGAGTTCACTCTATGGAAAATTTGTTTTAACAGCACCACAAGCACAAATGCAAGTTGTACGTGCTGGAGTATCTTCTATTGAAGGAAAACAGTCAAGGTTCCCTCGGCAGCTAACAAAAAACGATTTCCAATCCCCAATGCACAAAAAAACATACAAAACTTTGATTTCTTTGCCTTGTTATCTGCCTTGTGTATTGTAATGTCTTCTATCAGTCCGCTCTTGAGATGTTTGGGCTAGTGTATTTTCCATTTCTGCTTTTGATCAGCAGTAATTCTTTAGTATTATTTAGTCCCATAAGAAAACGTTAAGCCCTGCGTTAGCTACTGTAAACAAGATCCTCAGCATAGCCGCTGTCTTCTAGGATTTTACTGCCCAAAGGGGAAAAGAGGCGTAAAGTGGATTAAAATGTAACGTGTACGTGTTTGAGTGGTGTGACCACAGAGCAGGAACAAAGAGGATCACTCTGCCCTTGAGGAATGCATGCTTATTTTTTCACAACCTAGTAGTTTTACCACTCTTAAAATGTTTGTGTTGGGGATCTTGGTTGATATACATCTTATTAGTTAGCTGGGTTGTATTAACTGTTTTAGTTAATATTTTTTGGAAGAGACATTATTGTACCTTCGTTTTATTTCACACAACACATTAGTGAGGTATTTTTCAAGAACAGCAGCAGCAATATTTGTTCAAGGTTTGTTAGGTGCAGGATGCAGACCTACATGTGAGAACATGCCAAGTAATAAAGCACACTTCTTCCTTTGAAAGGGTGTGGTCCTTCTGGTAAAGTGATATTTAGAGAGAGGGCAAATACAATACAGTAGCAAGTTAAATTTCTCTAGGGCCTTTTTTTAATTGTGACATAATACACATAACATAAAATTTTTACCATCTTATCCCTTTTTAAGTGTACAGGTTAGTGACATTAAGTATATTCATGTTGTACAACCATCACCACCATCCATCTCCAAAACTCTTTTCATCTTATAAAACTGAAACTCTGTACAAATGAAATAATAACTCCCCATTCTCCCTTTCCCCTTATCCCATTGCTTGGCACTCATCATTCTACTTTCTGTCTCTATAATTTTGACTACTCTAAGTACCTCATAGAAGTGGAACCATACAGTATTTGTCTTTCTGTGACAGGCTTATTTCACTTAGCAAAATGTCATCAAGGTTCATCCATGTTGTTGCGTGTGTCAGAATTCCCCTCCTTTTTAAGGCTGGATAATATCCCATTGTATGTGTATACCACATTTTGTTTATCCATTCACCTGTCAGTGGACACTTGAATTGCTTCCATGTTTTAGCTATTGTGAATAATATTGCTATGAACATGGGTGTACAAATTTCTCTGAGACTCTGCTTTTTTTAAAGCAATTTTCAAGTACATAGTATATTGTTATTAATAATAGTTATCTTGACATACAATAGACCTTTTGAACTTATTCCTCCTGTTTAGCTGAAATTTTGTTTCATCTCCCCATCATCTCTCTCCCAGCTTCTGGTAACCACTCTGCTTCTATGAATTCAATGTTTTTAAGACTCCACATATAGATGATGCATTCTGTCTTTCTGTGCCTGGCTTATTTCACTTAGCATAATGTCTCCAGCTTGATCCATATTGTTGCGAATGATAGGATTTCCTTCTTTTTAAAAGCTGAATAATATTCCACTGTGTATGTATGCCACATGATCTGAAACCCTTCATTTGTTGATGGACACTTAGGTTGATTCCGTATCTTGGCTCTTGTAAATAGTGCTGCAGTGAACATGGTAGTGCAGATATCTTTTTGGCATACTGATTTTATTTTCTTTGGATAAATATACAGTAACATGATTACTTAATCGTGTAAGAATTCTATTTTTAACTTTCTGAGGAACCTCCATACTGTTTTTATGATGGCCGTACTAATAAACATTCCCACCATCAGTGTCTACGGATTCCCTTTCTCCCATCCCTGCTAATACTTATCTTTCCATCTTTCTGATAATTGTCATGCTAACAGGTGTGAGGTGTTACTGTGGAATGAAATGAATTAAGGAGGAGTGGTTTCTCCACTTAATTTGCATTCCCCTGATGCTTAATCATGTTGAGCTTTATTCTTTTTCATATACCCATTGGCCATTTATGTCTTCTTAAAAAAAATAAATGAGACCCTGCTATAAGTTCTTTTGAATAACTTAGAAGTAGAATTGCTAGATCACATGGCAATTCTACTTTTAATTTTTTGAGGGACTACCATACTCTTTTCCTCAGTGTCTGCGGCGCCATTTTACATTTTCACCAGTGGTATATAAGGGCTCCTGTTTCTCCACATTTTCATCAACACTTGTTATTTTGTGGGTTCTCTTTTTTTTTTTGAGTTGGAGTCTCACTCTGTCACCCAGAGTGGAGTGCAGTGACTGCTCCCGGCCACTGCAGCCTCGACCTGCTGGGCTCCCGTGATCCTTCCGCCTCAGCCCTCCAAGTAGCTGGAACTACAGGTGTGTGCTACCACGCCTGGCTAATTTTTTTGATTTATTGTAGAGATGAGGTCTCGTCAAGTTGCTCAGGCGGGTCTCAAACCCTCGGGCTCAGGCAATCTACTCACCTCGGCCTCCCAGAGCGCTGGGATTACAGGCTGAACCACCGAGCCCAGCCGGGTTCTCTTTTTGATAGTAGCCATCCCCATGTGTGTGTGAAGTGGTGTTATTTCATTATAGTTTTGATTTTGCTACTGATTAGTGACATTGAGCATTTTTTCTTTTGCTATTGGCCATCTGGTGTTTTCTTTGAACTGTCTTTTCAAATCCTTTGTCCTGTTTATAATTGGGTTGTTTTGTTGTTGTTGCTGTTGCTGTTGCCTTCATGGAATTCTCTGTATTTTCTGGATCCTAGTTTCTAATCAGATATATAATTTGCAAATATTTTCTCCCATTCTATGGATTGCCTGTTTACTCTATTAATTCTTTTTTATGCACATTTTTAAAAATTTTATTTTTGTGAATTCTGATTTGCCTATTTTTTTCTTTTGCTGCTCATGCCTTTCTTTGTTGTCATATTAAAGAAAACACTGCCAAATTCAATATTGTAAAGTTTTGCTCAATGTTTTCTAAGAGTTTTATAGTTTTAGGTTTTACATTTAAATTTTGGCTTCATTTTGAGTTAACTTTTTGCTTAGGGTGCTAGGTAAAGGTTCAATTTTTTTCTTTTGCATGTTATGTTAATACCCAGTTTTCGCAGCACCATTTTTTGAAAAGACTGTCTTTTCTTCATTGGATGGTCTTGATACCTTTGTCAAAAATTGTTTGACTATATTTGACCATGTGAGGGTTTCTTTCTGGGCTCTGTTTCCATTGGTTTATACATCTGTCTTTATGTTAGTGTGTACATGCCACACTATTTAGAATATTGTAGCTTTAGTAAGTTTTTAATTTATGAAGTATGAGTTCTCCAGCTTTGTTATTCTTTTTCAGGATCGTTCTGGCTATTTAGGGTCCTTTTAGATTTATCTAAATTTTAGAATGGATTTTTTTTTTATTTCTGCAAAAAAAATTTCATTGAACTTTTCATAGGGATCGCAAAATCTGTAGATTGCTTTGGTTAGTATTGGCATCTCAAAAATATATCTTCTAATCCATATTAAGTTTTCCTGCCTAATCACTCTGAATAGGACTTCCAGTACTTTGTTGAACAGAAGTGGTGAAAGTAGGCATTGAGGGAAAAAACATTATCTTTTACCACTGACTATGCTGCACCCTGTGGATTTTTCATATATGGCTTTTATTATGTTGAAGTAATTTCCATCTAGTTTTAATCTACTGAGTGTTTTTTTAATCATGAAATGATGTTGAATTTCATTCCATGCCTTTTTTTGGACATTAATTGAAATGTTTATGAAAGTTTTTTCCTTCATTTTTTAAATGTGGTTGATTATATAGATTTTTTTAAAATGTTGAACCAGTAATAAATTCCACTTAGTCATAATGTATACTCCTTTGACTATGCTGCTGAATTCAATTTGCTAGTATTTTGTTGAGGATTTTTACATCATTGTCATAAGGGATATTGGTCTGTAGTTTTCTTCTTTTGTAGGGTCTTTGCCTTTGACATCAGGGTAATGCCAGCTTCATGGGATGAGTTAAGGAAGATTAGTTTCTCTTAAAATTTTTGAAAAAGTTTGAGAAGGATTGATTTTCTTAAAAAATTTTTAAATTTTTTAAATGTTTGGTACAGTTCACTGGTGGAGCCATCAGTTTCAAGGTTTTTTTTTGATTGAGAGATTTTTGATTTCTGATTCCATCTTCCTAGTAGTTATAAGGCTATTCAGATTTTTTTAATTTCTGTATGTTCTGTCTTGGTAGCAATTGTGTTTCCAGGGATCTATCCATTTCATCTAAGTTATCCAATTTGTTGGTGGGTAATTGCTCATAGTACTCTCTTATAATTCTTTTTAATTTGTAGAGTTGCTAGTAATGTCCCCATTTTCATATCTGATTTTTAGTAATTTGAATATTCTTCATTCTTAGTCCATATAGCTAAAAGTTTGTCAAATTTGTTCATCTTCCTGAAAAACCAACTTGTAATTATGTTGACTTTTCCTATAACTTTAAAATTTTGTGTTTCATTTATTTCTGCCTTAATTTTTGTTATTATTTTTGTTTTATTCTTTCTGATAGCACTAGGTTTAGTTTGTTCTTCTTTTTCTAGTTCTTTAAATTGTAACGTTGGGTTTTTTATTTGAGAACTTTCTTATTGTTATTGTTGTTTTTTAATGTAAGCATTTGTAGCTATACATTTCCCCTATAACATTATTTTTGCTATGTCTCATAAATTTTGATATGTTTTTGTTTTCATTCACTTCTAAATATTTTCTAATTCCTGTGATTTCTTCTCTGATACATTGATTGTTTAATAATGTGCTGCTTAATTGCCACAAATTTATGAATGTTTCTGTTTTTCTTTTCTAATTGCATGCTGTCGTGGTCAGAAAAGATACCTTTGTTTGACCTCTATCTTCTTAAATCTTTTGAGACTTAATTTTTAGATCTAGTTGGTTTACTGTGTTGTTCAAGTTCACAATTCCCTTACATTTGCTTATCTTTTATTTGGTTTTATCTGTTATTGAGAGTAAAGTGTTGAGGCCTCTAACTACTATTGTAGAACTTTCTATTTCTCTCTTCAGTTTTGTCAGTTTTTGCTTTATATATTTTGATGGTCTGTCATGTGCATAAATGTTTACAGTTGTTATATCTTCTTCCTATGTTGAACCTTTTATTAATATATAATGTCCTTTATCTTGTAATTTTTTTAAAAGTTAAAATCCATTTTGTCTGATATTAGTATAGCTACTTCTGCTCTCTATTTTTTACTATTTACAAGAAATACACTTTTCCATCATTTTGTTTTCAACTAGTTTGTGTCTTTGTATTAAAAGTGAGTATCTTGTAGACAGTAAATACTGAGAGGTTTTAAGACCATCCTGCTAATCTCTGTTTTTTGAATGAAGAGTTCAGTTAACTTACATTTAAAAGGTAAGGATAGACTTGTGTCATTTTCTTAATTGTTTTCTTTATGCCTTATAGCTTTTTCTTCCTTATTTTTTATGTTACTGTACTCCTTTGTGTCTAGTTTTTGTAGTGAAATATTTAAATTATTTTCTTGAATTTATTAATTTATTTATAACTTAATTTTTTATTTTAAAGATGTGAGGTACAATTCAGGGTTAGGTATGCAAATGTTCATTATGCAGATACCCTTGTTGATGAGGTGTGCCCCTCCTCCCCAGGCAGACTCTCACTACTGCCAATTCCGCTTCTCTGCCCTCCTCCAAGAAGTTTCCTGCTACTGCCAATCCTTTTCTTATAGTATTACAATAATTGTTCAAGTTCCCCTTGTGAGTGAGAACATGTGATACTCAGTTCTTTGTTTCTGTGAAAGATCACTCAGTGTTTTGGACTCTAAGTCCATCCAGGTTGCTGTGAAGTTCATGATTTTTTTGTTGTTGTTCTTCTTCATGGCTGCATAATATTCCATCATGTATATGTACGACTTTGTTTTTTTTTTTTGGAGTTGGAGTCTCACTCTGTCACCCAGACTGGAGTGCAGTGGCTCCTCCCGAGCCACCACAGCCTCGACCTGCTGGGCTCCGGCGATCCTTCTGCCTCAGCCTTCCAAGTAGCCGGAATTACCAACATTTTAAAAATCCAATTCCCTTTTGATGGGCAGCACGGTTGGTTCCATGTTCTTGCTACTGTGAACAATGCTGTGATAAACACACGTGTGCAGGTATCTTTTTTATAGAAAAAAGTTCTTCTGGGTATATTCTCAGTAGGGGAATTACAGGATCATATGGAAGGTCGAGTTTTAGATCTTTTAGGAATTAGCACACTGTTTTCCACAGAGGCTATACTAGTTTACACTCCCACCAACAGTGTAAAAGTGTTCCCTTTTCGCCACATTCTCTCCTGCATCTGTTGTTTTTTGAATTATTGATGATAGCCGTTCTGACCGGAGTTAGGTGGTATCTCAGTGTGGTTTTAATTTGCATTTCTTTGATGACTAGCGAGGCTGAGCATTTTTTCATGTATCTGTTGGCCACTCATATGTCTTTTTGAGAAGTGTCTGTTCATAACTTTTGCCCACTTTGTAATGGGGTTGTTGTTTATTTTTTTTCTTTTCAGCCCATTTGAGTTCCTTGTAATCCTAGATGTTATACTGTTGTCAGACATACAGTTGGCAGATATTTTTTCACAGTCTGTGGGCTGTCTCCCCTCTCTCTTAGTGGTTTCTTTGGTTTTGCAGAAGCTTGTCAGTTTGATGAGGTCCCACTTGTCTATCTTATTTCATGTGGCATGGGTGCTTGGGGTTTTGATCAGGAATTGGTTGTCAGTTCCAAGTTCCCTAAGGGTGTCTCCTGCATTTTCTAAGTTTCTTACAGTTTGACAGTTTGAGGTTTTACATTTAGGTCTTTGATTCATTTAGAGTAGATTTTTGTGTATGAGGATAAATAGATATCTTATTTTAATCTTTTGCATGTGGTTAGCCAGTTTTCCCAGCACCATTTACTGAATAGGTTCTCCTCTCCCCAGTCATTGGTGGTGGAGGCTTTGTTGAAGATGAGTTGGTTGAGAAACTGAGATTTTGCTTTGGGAATCTCTATCCTGTTCTGTTGCTCTATATGCCTGTTCTTGTACTAATACCAGGCTGTCTTAATTATTGTAGCTTTATAATAGAGTTTAAAGTCTGGGAGTGTGATACTTCCTGCTTTTTTTTTTTTTTTTCTTTTTTTGATGAGGATTGTTTTGGCAATTTGTGATTGTTTATGTTTCCATATGAATTTCTGTATTGTCATTTCCAGTTCTGAGAAGAATGCTGCTGATAATTTAATGGATGTCACATTAAATCTGTAGATTGCCTTGGGTAGGATGGACATCTTAACAATGTTTATTCTTCCAATCCATGAACATGGACTATTTTTCCATTTGTTTGTGTTATCTTTGATTTCTTTGAGCAGTGTTTTGTAGTTTTCATTGTAAAGGTCTTTCACATCTCTGGTTACAAAGATGCCTAAGTATTTGATTTTTTTTCTGGCTATTGTGAATGGGATTGTACTTTGCATTTGGGTTTCTGTTTGTTTATTGTTGGTGTATAGAAATGTGACTGTCTTTTGCACATTGATTTTATATCCTGAGACTTTGCCAACATCTTTTATCAGTGCAAGGAGGTTTTTGACAGATTCTCTTGGGATTTTGAGGTATAGAATCTTGTTGTCTGAGAAGAGGTAAGAGGAAAAGAGGTCTGACTTCCTCTTTTCCTGTTTGGATACCCCTGACTCTTTCTTTTGTGTGATTGGTCTAGCTATGACTTCAAAAACTATGTTGAAAAGGAGAGGTGAGAGTGAGTGTTCTTGTCTTGTTCCAGTTTTCAGGGGAAATGGTTCCAATTTCTGTCTGTTTATTAGTATGCTGGCTGTGGGTTTCTCATAGATGGCTCTTACTATTTTGAGGTATGTTTCATCTATGCCTAGATGTTTGAGGGTTTTTATCAAGAAGGGGTGCTGGATTTTGTCAAAAGCTTTTTCTGCATCTAATGATATAATCATGTGGTTTTTGTTTTTACATCTGTTGATGTATTTACTGTTGATGTATTTAATTACATCTGTGGTCTTATGAATGTTGAACCAGCCCTGCATCCCAGGGAATGAAGCCTATTTGGTTTTGGATGATTTTTGAGATGTGTTGTTGAAACTGATTTGCTAGGATCTTGTTGAGAATTTTAGCATCTGTATTCATCAAGGAGATTGGCCTGTAGTTCTCTTTCTTTGTTGGATGTTTACCTGGTTTGGGTATCAATGTGATGTTAGCTTCGTAAAATGACTTGGGGAGAGTTCCATCTTTCTTGATTGCCTGGAATAGTTTCAGTAGGATTGGAATCAGTTAAATTATGTTCTAATTTTATTTGAGTGTATTCTTTAGCCATTTTCTTTGTGGTTACCATAAGGATCACATTTAACACATTAAAGTTATAACTCTCTAATTTGAATTTATACCAGATTAACTTCAGTAACATACAAAAGCTGTGCTCCTTAAAAAGCTCCTTCCCCTCTCTTTCAGTTATTGGTGTCACAGAATTACATTTTTATACATTGTATGTGAAAAATAGTCATTTTTAGTGCATTAGTGTCTTAAATTATGTAGAAAATAAAAAGTGTAGATAGTTGTCATTGTAAGCAATAATACTAGTTTTATAACTGGCCATGTATGTATGTTTAATTATAGGGTTTTAAAGATACAATTTCTACTTACTTACTGGCTAGTTTTATTACAACCTTCAGGACTCCCTTTAGCATTTCTTTCAGAGCTGGTCTAGTGGTAATGAACTCTCTTAACCTTTGTTTATCTGAGAATGTCTTGATTTCTCCCTGATCTTTGAAAACAGTTTTGTCAGATATAGGATTCCTACTTGTTTTCTTTTAGTGCTTTTAAAATATCAGCTTCAGACTCCCAAAATTTCTGATAAGGAATGCACTGATAATCTTATTGAGGGTCCCCTGTATGTAACAAGGTGCTTTTCTCCTTATGCTTTCAGAATTCTCTTTTTCTTTAAACGGTTAGATTATAATGTGTTTTGGTGTTGTCTTTTTGAGTTCACTTTACTTGGAGTTTTTCAGCCTCTTGGATGCTTATATCCATATATTTCATCAAATGTGAGATATTTTCAGTCTTTATTACTTTAATAGTCTTTTTCTCTTTATCTCTCTCTTCTCCTTCTGGAACTTCCAAAATACATAGGTTGCTTTATTTGATAGTATCTCACTGTTTCCTTAAGCTCTGTCCACTTTCTTCAATCTTTTTTTCTTGTTCCTTAGACTTAAGTAGTTTTCATTATCCTGTCTTCAAGTTTACGAATTTTTTCTTCTGCCTGCTCAAAGCTGCCTTTGAATCCTTCTACTGAATTTCCTATTTCAGTGATTGTATTTTTCAGCTTCAGAATTTATTTTTGTTTTATTTTTCGGTTTTCTATTTATTGATTGATATTTACATTTTGTTCCCATGTCATTTTCTTGATTTTTTTCCCCCCTACATCTTCCTCTAGGCCTTTGAATATCTTTGGGACAGTCGTTTTAATGTTTTTGTTTGGTAGATCTGCCATCAGGTTTATTTTCAGGGACAGTTTCTGTTTGTTTACCCTTTTTTTTTTTTTTTTTTAAATGCACCATGCCTTTCTGTTTCTTTGTATGCCTTGTGATTTTTGTTGTTGAAAACTGGACATTTGAATTTAATGTTGAAATTCTGGAATTCAGATTCTTGTCCTTCCCTAAGCTTTGCTTTGTTTGCTTTTTGTTTTTCTTTTAAATTATTGTAGGTAGTCTGTATGCAGAAGTTCAGATTGAGGAGTAAACTTGTTTTCTCAAGTTTTTTTGAGTCTGGGCTTTTTCCCGAGCATGTGCAAGAACTTTCTAATTTTCTCTGGATACGTGGTTGCTTTTGAATGTGCTTCAAAGTCTGACTCCCAAAAGGGGGAAAAGAGAGAGATGAAGGAAGGAGAGAGAGAGAAATCCACTAGGAGTCACTTCAGCCAGGGGGAGAGGGGTTTCCAGCAATGAGTGTAGTTGTAACAACAATGGTCTTCAGCCCTTTGTGCTTCTGCATTTTTGTGATCATAAGCAGCAGTTGGTGATCAGAGCAGAGATTCCCAATATTTAGAGGACAGAGTCTTTTTGCCCACCCTAATTCTTACAAGCCCTGTACAAGCTCCTCTAGGAACATGAGCACAGCTTCCTGCCACAAGGTTTGAAGGTGTAGAATGGGTTCCTGTTGCTAAGAGCTGAAACGACTGAAATTAACTACAGTTTACCATTCAAACCTTCTCCTTGTAGTTGCAAGCTTTCAATGAACTCCAGAGTTCCAAAATAGTTACATTAGACAGATTTTGCCACTACGGTTTTTTGTTTAGGTAGTGAAACAGGTTTCTGATACTTCCTACTCTACCATTTTCTCAGAATCCTCCAGATTCTATAGTTTGTAGTGTGCCTTCACATTTAATCTTTGTGATGCTTCTGTAAGACAAGTTATTGTAATTACTCACTTACTGCCCAGGATTATATAAGTGGTATGTGACAGAGCCAACATGCAAATCTGTAATTCTAAAAAGTCTACAGCACCACCCCTCCTTGATACAGTAAAGACTGGAGTAGTTAATGTGGAAATCAGAGAAGCAAAGCCTTGGGAGCCCCTCTGGATATCAGAGAATAGCACCTCAGAATCTGGAGTAAGAGATTGACCAATACCAAATACTGGGCAAAGAGCAGAAACTGAGAGTCTAAATTGGAAGTCCTAAAAGCAGAATCCAAAGGAAAATCTGGGGCAGGAGCAGCTAGGGAGTTTGTGAAAAGACAAGATAGGAGACGTAGGGGTGTGTGAGGTCTGCTTTCAGCCCAGCCCAACTAGGAAGTCTCTTTTGAAGGCAGAATCCTTCTTCAACTAATCTTAAAGCCCCATAGCATTCTGAGCCTAAATTTTAACAGAAATAGCAAAGTGTAAGGTGATTTAATGTTGTAGTAAGGCTGGTCCTATTTAATATACTTCCAAGGATTGTATTCCAGCACACACTTTCTGATATCTCTCTCAATAACTACATGTGGTTTGTGGTTAGTGATTACCATATTAGATAAAATAGTAAAACATGGACTTTTTAATTTTTAAATTAAAAATTTTTATTTTTGAGAAAGCAAGATTTATTGAGAGACAGAAAAGCTCCCACAGTTGGAGGGGAACTGAGGGGGTTGCCAACATGAACTTTTTTAATTAAAAAAGTTTTAAGTAATATAGGCACAAGTTAAAATATTTAACGTATAAAGAAAGTAAAAAGTAAAAGTATTTTCCCTTACCTTTCTTTCAACTTCTATTTCTCCTCTAAAGGTATTCACTATTAAAGCTTCCTTTTGCATCCATTCAGAAAAATAAAAGTATGCTTATCACAATTGTATATGTATATGCTTTTTTATAAATTATAAAAAATGATTACCTAGAGGTGCATTTTATATTTTATTTTAAAAATTAAAACAAAATCTCAGCTTGATGCAGCATTGCATTTAACTGTACCTCCCTCTTTTTCAAGGTGGACAATGTTCCATTGTTTGGTAATAGAATTTATTAGTTCTCTCTTCATAGGCTTTTACATTATTTCCAAACTTTTACTATTCAAACAATGCTGTAAGACCATTTATGTATGTCTGTGGGAAAACTTTTTGCAGTACAATTACTGGATCAAAGGATAACATAGCCTTTAAAGAGGACTCTCTAATGGTTCTCCATGATATTTGATGTTTCCAAGTACGGAGGGAGTATAGAATTTGGGGCTAGAGTGGGACTTAAACAGTAAAGACTGGAAAGAAAAGGACCCACGGATAAAATAAAGGTTAAAAAAAGCTGAGATAGGAATGATAAATATTTGCATCAGTAATTTTAAGGATGGCCTTTAAAGTTTAATCAGTACAGTCCTTCCTGGGAATGCTTTAGAACAATGCTTTAAATGTCAGTATGTTTTACTGCAACAATAAATGTATACTTTTTAAATAAGTGCTCTTGTCTTTAGTTTTATTATAAAGATATTGCGTATAATTTGGAACATACAGGAGAGAATAAAGCAGAAAACAGATTTCACTCATGTGATATATATTAGAAATAATTAACATTTTAATCTCTTATTTCTGTGTATACTGCTTAGTATTATACAGTTGAGATCATATTATATATACATGTATTTATATACAGACTTTCTTTTGCTAATCATACTGATTTGATTTTTTTCCTTATTCTTTGCCTTTCTCCCCCTTTAGATAATAGAAATCTAACATTGTTTTGGAATGAATTCGGATACCAGAGTAACAAGGACATGGAGAAACCTTTAGATTCTATTCAATATCAAAGAAGACAAGCCATGGCCATCCCACTCATCATACAATGTGGTGAGTGTTGATATTCCATTCTGATTAGCAAATATTAATGAGTTCTTAAATATGCAAGTCATTGGTTTAGGAAATGGGGAATGTGGGAGACAAAGGTGAGTAGGACATGGTTTTCACTTTCAAGGAGGTTGCAGTCCAGAAAAGAGATTAAGGTAAGCATGAAAGTAATTGTAATAGGGAGAAAAATAAGGTACATGATGCAGTAGAGGCAAAGAGTTATTTGAGGGTTCAAAGAAAGAGTGGGGAGTAGAGGCAAGACTTTGTGACAGAGTAGCATTTGTGATAGTCATTAAAATAGAATTTTGATAAGCAGAGATGAGGTAGGGAAATGTGAGTTAATATCAGGTCTACACTCCAGCTAAAATGTTTGTGGTGGAGTAATAGAAACAGTCATCATTCTATTTTTAATATGTAACACTGTCTAATTCATAGTAAGAATTGACAACTGAATGAATGAGCAACGAATAAATAATAAAAGACAAAAATACTAGGTTGCATTAACATGTTAGAGGGCCTTCAATGCCAGGATAAGGTTTCATTTTGATAAACAATGGGGAGATATTATAAGTTTTTCAGTAGGAGGATAGATAACATCATTGAGCATTTATTGATATACAAAGGGTTATGAAATTAAAGACAGTCTTTACTAGCTGCAGCGATCAGTTCAGTAGAGAAAGTAGACAGAAAAGCACCTTATCATGTATAAAACTCTACAGAAATATTTACACAGTGCTGAGGGAGCACTTCTCCAACATTTTGACTGGGAGTGGTCCAAGGAGGGCCTGACTGATCAGATGTAACTTGGGGTGGAGTCACTCTGGCAGCCCAATGAAGGGTGATTTCGTGGAGGGCTAGAACAAAGAGAGAGTACAGCCTGCTGAAGAGCTGACTGTTTTAATCTAGGATGCAGATGAGGAATTGTAAATGTCTAAATCAAGATGTGGCACTGAGAGTTAAGAGGAGCATACATGACAGGTATTAGAAGGTATAATTGAGGAAATTAATGACAGTAGGTGACAACTATATCATTAACATGATAACAGCTAACAATTACCGTGTTTTTGATGTGTGCCAGGTACTGTTAAAATCTAATCTTCAGTACCCAAGTTCTGTATGAAATTGAGCAAATTATTTAACTTCTTTATGCTTCAGTTCCCTCCTTTATGAAATGAGATTATTATCTGCAGCTACATCATGGAGTTGTAAGAATAATATGAACTAATAAGCGTAAAGTTTGTTTAGGGCTTAGGATAGTATCTAGCAATGCTGGCTTCGATGGTGATGACAATGATGATAGGGATGATGATAATGTCATTTCATCCTCAGTAACCCTGTTAGATGAGTACTTATGTTAATCTCTTTTTGTAGATAATGACACTGAAACATAATAATTTGTCCAAGGTCATAGAGGTATTAAGAGGTAGAACTGTTTAGACTCTTAACCACTGTAGATGAACAGAGACAAGTATTTACCTGTGAGTCATTAAAAGGGTGTTTGAAGGAGATTCATTATTCAACCTAAGTGTAGTCTGAACAAAGTAGGATACCTTGGTCCTAAATGGACACAGAAATCAGAAAAGGTAGATGGGAGAATAGGAAAAGGGCAGAGAAAGTACAGAAGAGGAAATGTGAATATGGTTCAGAAACTTTGATTTTCCTCCTTATGTTAATCATGTGATTGGAGACAGAAAGTGGTGATATCAGCAGATGGGTAATAGGTCAGAGAAAATGGGAGAGTCAGGTTATTTGAATTCTTAATGTGGTTTAAGAAAAGGTGGAGTGGGATCTGTTATTTAGTGTTCCTTTGGCTGGTAGTAGTAGAAGCTAACTGGAGGCAGCTGAAGCAATAATAATAATAATAATAATAATAATAATAATTTATTGGTGGAATTCTGAAGAGCTCATAAAATTCTGGAATAGTTGTGCCTTCAAGCATAATGTTATATAATAAAGGATTCACTTGTCTTTAGATTGAAAGAGACCTCATACTTTTGGTATGTGCAAACTTACATCTTACTATGATCTATTATTCATTTCTGATTGTGGTCTCTTTTGTGTGATTTTATTTTGATGATCAGATCTTTGTCTTAAATGGAGAGTCTTGCCTTCCTCTACTTATTATCAGGAAAAAGAGTGTCTTGATGTCTGGATTTGTACTAATAATCCTAACCTCTCGGAGAACAGGTAGTTTTTGATGGCTTTCTATAATTCCATATCCATTTTTAATTCCTAAAGAACATGTGTATGAACCTGGAAAATGTCAGCTGTATAAGGAGTACCCAAAAAACACCTGAGTTTACTTATAAAACGTTGTGTATTTATTCTTACATGTTTAAACTTCAGTCACCTTCAAAATATTCTATGTTTGTTTGATGCAATATATCTATCTTGATGCTTTTTCCACTGTTCAAAACAGTGTTTTGGCCTCGCCAATTTTGATGCCTCTACCGTTTTTGGTTTCACCTCTTCCACATTGGCAAAACACTTCTGTTTGAGAACTTTTTCATCTGGGGAAACAAATAAAAGTCATTTGGGGTGAAAGCGGGTGAATAGGAAGGGTAAGGTATGTGGGGCATGCCGGTTTTAGTCAAAAACTGCTGAACATTCAGAACAATGTGGGTAGGTGCACTCATAAACAACCCATCATGAAATGGGCAAATACATTGAAAGAATTTAAAAAAAAATTTTTTTTCAGTAAAGCTGAACACAGCCTTCACAACAATGCTAGTTGGTACACTGATGCCAATAGGATCCTAAAACACTTACCCAGCAGAGGAAGCCTGTACTACAAGGGGCCCACCCTTCAAAAAATAATTCCATTTTGGGGGGCCCCCGTCATATGTGAATTTGAGATTAGTGGTTGGTATTTTTTAAAATTCTTTCTAGCCACTATGAAAAGATTGTTTCATTGGTGTGTTTTTTGCTTTTCCATCAATGAAAGAGATCCGGATGTAACTGCTTGCAGATGTTGGGGTGTACTTCCAGTGGGGGAGACCATGACCTGGTGTTTAAAAGTTCTGCCTTCTAGTTCATTTTCATGCAACATATGACCTTATCATACAGGAGTGTTATTCAGAGGGTGTCTCCAGGGGCATTACACTGTTAGACCATGTGCTGCTTCTGTTTAAGTTATATAGTGATTTCATTGCTATATGCTCTTGGAGGAAAAAGTTCTGACTAAAACAGGAAAATGACTGATTAAATATTGATGGATGCCAGTGTTATCACAAGCCCTTTTAGACTAATATTCTTTCCCTGGGGGAAAAAGAGTTAGTGCTTCTCTAACAAAGCCAAGGAGTGCCCTGAGTCAGGCGTTGCTTTTTCGTGCAGTCTGTTATGAGTTCTTTGGGCTGGATAAGTGGATCAATATTTCTGATATAGACATTAAGATAATAATTCCTCTGGTTATTTTTATCCAGCTCTGAAAAAAAGAGCAAGTATAAGAAAATTTAAAAAGAAGAAAAAAACACATTCAGAAACTACTGTTAAAACCTCTCCCACCTGGAGTCCCCAGGTTAATTATATTTTGAGCCTGAAGAGAACTCTCAG
The DNA here is from genome assembly GCF_000164805.1 of Carlito syrichta. NCBI lineage: Eukaryota > Metazoa > Chordata > Mammalia > Primates > Tarsiidae > Carlito > Carlito syrichta. Next base: position 478,755 of record NW_007252362.1, on the reverse strand, counting down.
AAGTGGCAGAGGCTTTTAGATTTCACATGGCCCAAGGGTTTTTCATTCTCTCTTTCTTGTTTTGCCACACTACTTATGTTTTTTGCAAATAAAATTTGTCCTAGAGCCCAAATATATAAAATAGAGAAATGCAGAATTGTCCTGATTGAATTGGAAGCTGGAAACCTGGGAACCAAGGGCCCCCCCATCCACTTTCCGTGGATATTCTTTACTCTCTGCAGAAAGTCTAGAGTTCGAGAGAGCATGATTATAAAACACTGATGTAGTCTCACTTCTTTATTTAGTAAAGTGAGAATTGAAGCCCAAATCAAGGCTAAGAAACCTGTTCATGACGCCACTGACTAGGATCTTCTGATTCCTAACCCAAGTTTATCCCTAAACTTGAGACTTACCTATCTCCTGAGTAGGAACAAAATGTTGGCTCAGTTTCAATATTAAGAATAGTTAATAGTATGAGTCACTTACTGTGAGCTAAGAACTTTCATATAGTATGGGATAGTGTTTATAAAATCCAGGCTCTGGGTTAAGATTACCTGGGTCGGACTCCTGGTTCAACTGACTATAAAATCTTGGAGAAATGATATAACCTATTTTTAACTCACCTGCCCACCCACAGGAATGTGGTATAATCATGGTATCTTGATACATCTTCTCTGGGTCCAGCTGAGCTCCTCGTCAGGACAATCTGCTGAAAGTCCCTGGTCCCTCGAAGTCCCTTGATAGCAAGGCCCAAGAATTTAGGCCACTTCTAACAGATATAATCCTATCCCTGTGATTTCTTAGACCAGTCTTGGGCATCGTCAGACCCACAGAACCGGGATGCTGTTTACTGCAGCTTCCCCCATCTTCAGCTTACCAAAGTCCCTGAATTGGCACACTCTCACCCTCTTCTCTTGGAAAGTAGTAGTACCATCACAGAGCATTACAGCATTAGTTTCAAAGCTGCATTAACTCTATCTCTTTCATACATCAAAACAGTGCCACTTGTGATGCGTGGCAAGATAAATTCATCTGTGTTGACAGAAAACTGATGGACCTTAAAAGCCTAAAATGCAAAAAGTCGTCTTGTATTTATACTTTTCTGAAGTCTGATTCTTTAAATATACTGACATAATATCGACCATCTGTATTTTATTTCCACTGAAAATATTATAACAGAAAATGTACTTAGAGTGGCAGCAAAAGATGTAGAGGAGATATAAAGAAAAACTGATGACAAGGACAGTTAATCGAGAGTTGGCACTTCCTTTATGGGTGTTCATCAACAGTGATGAGGACATGGAGAGTCCCAGTGGGGAAAGAGAGTAATCTGTGACCTTGTTCAGATCTCTAATTCAATATGGTAGTATGGGCTATGTATGCCTTGAGAATATGCCTTGACCTCGGTTATTGTGAGGCAAAACCCTAAGACACATGTGCCATTGGAATTGGGTAGAATCACTTAAAATAAGTGTATTAAAGTGAGGAGAAGTGGTTATTTATTAGGGAACATTATTTGAGGAGAGGGAAAGAGAAATAAGGTGAAAAGCATCATTGTCTGTATTTACAGAGAATACGTTTCTTGTCAGCAGCTAATTGCCAATTGTCAGCAGGATCTATGCCAGTGGACAGCATTTGAATGAACAATATCTGTGTAACCAGAACTTGGTCAGGGAATGTGATGATGACTTTCTCTTACTTAGCAATTATATATGCCATCTCATTTTATCTTTACAAACGCCTGTGAACTCTCCCCATTTCTCAGAGGAGAACACAGAGGCTGTGAAGTTTCAGTGATTTGCCCAGGATTCCTCCCTAGGGCTGAAACTGGAAGCCAGGCTTTTGATGCAAAATCTGTACTCTTTCTGCCTCACCACATCCTGTCTTGGAAGGCATCCTTTTACATTTCAGGAAGGCTTAATCCCATCCCAACACTTTTTATGGACCAAAATACCCCATTTTACAAATGGTAGTATTCAGTAACCTGGACAGGGTGAAACGGAGTCATTCTTTTTCAACCACTGGAGCCTGGTTTTGTGTTCCATTTCAAGCAGCAAAGGCAGCTGTGCATTTTCGACGCAGTACCTGAGAAGTAGATATCATGTACGTTTCCATTACATTCATACATTACATTCATTTATCTGCATTGAAAATAGGGATCACCAGCAGGGTAAAGATGATGCCTATTACTTGGCCGAACCAAAAAAAGTCTGAATTTTGAAAAAGGGTGTTAAAAATATCTGTGGGTTATATTACATATGAAAATGTAATTCATTTCTAAAAATTTTTAAATGAAGACAAGTCAATGGGTTGTGTTCTAATAGAATACTTGAGGTTTCTCTTTTCTGAATCAAAACTTAATGTTGCCACAGGTTCTTTTCTCAAATGAAATAGAAACCTATGTAGGTACCACCCTACAGATAGATGTCTTCAAATCAACACTGCGGGTGGCCTGTATATATAGCAGTTTTTCCTAGGATTTGTTTATCTAGCACCTTTCTTTGAAAATAACAATAATAACGAATACTCTGTGGGTGGAATTAAGTGATTTTTTTTCACAGTAGTACTTGAATTTGATTGTAGTTCCTCACTCTTCTCTGCTGGTGGGGGGGCAAGAAAAATACGTACTGTAGCCCTAAAAAACAGAGAAATAGTGAGTCTGATCTGACTTGTTTTTCTGTCACTGTTACAGACAGGAGAAGGTCCTCTCTCAATCCTCAACTTCCTCCTCCCTCACCTAGCCTGACACCCATGTATTTTCTTCAAACTTTGTCCTTTTCTTCTCTGTTTGATAGCCAAGTAGAACACTCTCCCCCCCCCCATAGAAATAATGATAGAAAACTCCTTGACCTGGAGCATATTGGAAGAACTGACCTCAACATTGTGCCCTCTACCGCATGACCCTAGCCGTGCCCTGAATCAAAGCTATGCCCAGTGGTAGTTGAACTTATCTGTGTCAAGCCTTGATACCAACCTGAACAAAATAATATTTTACTTTTCTAATAGTTGGGCCAACTCAGTTCCCTAGTTCAGAGGCACAAAATCAAAAGTAAGAAAAGGAAAAAAAAGGCTTTAAACCTTCCAAACCCTGTGTTTTGAGAGTCATTAGTATTTTTGTGTAAGCCTTACAAGGGATATGCTTGGTCATAGCCAGTTTATTGTCCATTTACAAGTAATTCTACATGATTACATATTTATTATCCCACTAGTTATTAGAAACAGCACATCTGTAAGACTGGGAAGCAGAGTGCCAAAAGCAGATACTCTTAGGGCAGCAGCACCTGGGTAGGTGCTACGGTCAAGGTCACCCGGGCTGCTTGGTGAAGGGGCTCAACATAGCGCAGTAACTCCCAAGGCTGCTACTGTTGCTGCATCATTTCATGTAGTCACTGGTCTTCACAGTGATCCTGAGCCATCAAACAAATGATCCATGTGTTGCAGAGGCAAAATTATTTGACATATTTTAGACAGACATATATTTCTATGCCAAATTTTTTTTGGGGAAAAAAAACATTTGGCAGTAATGAGATAAGCTTCAGTGATCTAAAAAACATTTTCAAAAAAGGCCTCATTTTATGATAATGTAGAATAAGTGAAGCATTAGCAAAATAATTGATACCCTCCATCCTCATAAATATATGCTACTGTCCACATTTTTTATTAAGCTTTTTCCATGCAAATTGGAGATTTAAGTCATTTATTAACTAAAGTCATCAGCACAATGCTTTTCCTTTGTTATTTGAATTTTGGATATATGACACAAAGAGTAACTCTTTGTAGGAGTAAATCATCTCTTATAGTAAGTATAATCATTTCATATTTCCTCCTGAAGTTAATCTTGTTCTTGTTGATTCTGAAGCTGTCATCAGATAGAACGTCTACCTTCCATCCCCCTGGGCACCATGAACACAGTATCACCATCTAAAAATGAGAAAGAGAAGCAACTTACAGAGTCGATCCAAAGGTATCAAAATCGACTGGCAGAACAGCAGCCACAGGTAAGCTGTTACTGAATTCTTTCCAAAGTCTACTGTGACTCTTGACCTGTTGATTTCTCATATGCACATTGACTAATATGGTTTATTTGAGTAAAATGTGTAGCCTCCCCCTGCATCCTTTTTGTCTTCTTTTTAAAATTTTGGATCTAAGCACTGTTCCAGAGGTTGAATTCAGGGGAATTAGGAGAGTTTTGTAAAAAATACCGTACATATAGCTGGGCTCGGTGGCTCAGCCTGTAATGCCCGCGCCTTTGGGAGGCTGAGGTGAGTGGATTGCCTGAGCCCACGGGTTCGAGACCCGCCTGGGCAGCGAGACCTCATCTCTACAATAAATAAAAAAATCAGCCGGGCGTGGTAGCGCATGCCTGTAATTCCGGCTACTCGGAAGGCTGAGGCGGAAGGATCGCCGGAGCCCAGCAGGCGAGGCTGTGGTGGCCGGAAGCGGCCAGCCAGTCTGGGAGACCAAGTGAGACTCCAACTCAAAAAAAAAAAAAAAAATACTGTACATGTGTATAGTACATGTGTCACTTTGTGTAGATAGCTAAGTCTATCTACACAACAAAAAAATACTGTACATGTGTCACTTTGTGTAGATAGCTAAGTCTATCTACACAACAATGTGTGTAAGGAATAGAGACATTTATTTCCAGTCTGTAATTGCACATAGAACTTCATATAGGGGTCAGCTAGCATGTCCAAGGTTGTATGGCCAAGGTGGGGACACGGGTTTGTATAACTCCAAAGGTTAGTCTATTTTTATTTCATTATACTTTTTCCCTGAGGGAGGATTTTCAAGGTAAAAAGGTTTTTTGTTTTGTTTTAACTTAACATATTTAAATTAATAGCATATTAATTAAAAAATCAAAGTCATATTTGTTAGGAAATTCAATAACTGAAACATTGCTATTAGTCGACATAAAGTAACCATGGTAATTCCAAGTGTAAGAAAATTTTTTTATTTTCTTAACTAATAAAGTAATTAGATCTTTACTTTATAGATTTAGCACCCAAATTCAGCATTTTTTAAGTGTGTAGCCTGTCAGCTTCCTCAAGTAGCACTTGAGAAGGTCCGTAGCATGTGTCCAAATGTGATGACTCCTCTGTAGATGTCAGAAAATACAATACTCATTAAAATAGAAAATTCAAAGATGAAGTGGAAGTTAAAACCTCCAACCTTAGCACCTTATTAGTGGGTATTTTCCTGGGCTTTTAGAAGCTACACTTTACCTTTACCTCACCCACCTTTTTAGAAATCTGCAATACAAGTCAGATACACCTGAGATTGCAACCAAAGACACCCAAACTTTCCCTTGCAGCCTGCACTCCTAGGGTCTCTCTTGGAAAGATACTGAGAGTCACTTTGAAAGCACATTCTAAGCATTCCCTGTCTTAAAAAAGTGGCTCAAGTGTCCATAGTTTTTAAGACTTGTAATGGCTTTGCTAACAGAAAGTAGAAGTAAAGGTTTCACAGCCTTTTAATGAATAATTAGGTAAATTCTGATATTTAAAAAATTACATATCTTAAGTTTGTTGTTTCTTATTTTGTTTACACTCCTTGGAGCTTTGTGAAGGCATTCAGCACATCCTGAATTGATTTTATCTTTATTACCATCTCTGAATGTCTTTTTTTTCTTTCCTATAGAGATCCCAGCTAACCTTTGGATATTAATAGTGTCAATCACAAAGACTGAATTAACTTGTTGTTTGTTTAGGACTGAATTTTTTATTCATCACTGAGGTAGACATTTTGGTGGCAGTTAGTGGAGTAACGAATTTGTGCCATCGCTTTTGCTTATTCTTTTTTTCCTGGAAGCTGATTTTTTTTTCCATGAAAATTTAATCCAGGTTTATGGATTCGGTTTGTTTCAAATGTAAACAAAGAAGTTTATCAGTACTTACATGGGAATCCACTACCATTAGTTCAAAGGTGTAAGAGTCCTCACTATCCTCCCTTTTCCTTTTGTGAAAGGCAAATTTTTCAAAATCCTCTTGTGAAAAGATTCCTAGAATCTTTAGCATACTTTTCAGGACTCACTGCCTCTAACTGACCCTGTCTTTGTGGTGATCAAGGAAAGCTTTGGGTTGGGGTTTGCTCAGCTGTAGGCAGCCAGTTAATTTTGAGGAGGTCATTGAGCACATATTTGCCCTTGGTTCTGTCCCAGGCTGAATATTGTGGGCAAGGCAGGGTAACTCTAACACCAGAATATAAGCTCTCTGGGAGCAGGAATGGTCTTGGGTTTACTTACTGTGAATCTGTATTACCCAAAACAGCACCTGGCATATACACTAGGTATTCAATAGGTAGTTGTGGATTCAATAAATAAAACATGCCCTCAGATGATACACAGTCTTCTTTGTGGAACAAGTAGAGCAGCTATTTAAAATTAGTCAGATAGTAATTAGCTCAGTACTTGTCTGATTGTAACAGACACTACAGTAGAAGTTTGCTATTAAACTTTGTAGCATCAAAGTTTCATCATGCAAGTAGCACTTAGCTTGTGTCTTGATGTCTATTTAAGGTAAATAGAGGAAACAGGACAAGGCATTCCCGGGGAAAAGCTCAATAGAAAGGGAGACTTGGAGATGAGCACTGACTTGTTCCTTCATGGAACCAAACTTTTAAATTACATGCTGAGGTTACATATGTTTACAATAAACCCAGTATTTATGTGACATGTCTGTCTTTTAAAAATGGTGCTACTCATTATAATGATGCAACTAATATATAATTTAAATACAGCAGTTGCTGAATAGAAGACTCCTGAAAGAGCACCTCAATTCCCCTTTTCACGAAAACAACCCATGAAAGGATTCCAACATTATATTTTGGTGATGTCTGCCTGATGCCAGAAACAAGACTCAAAACCATCCAGTGTTCAGTATGATTTTTACTGCCTTCTTGGCCTTCCTTTAAAAGAAGTACTAGAATGTGCTATAAACAAGGACAGGAAAACCAGAAAAACAAGGCACTGGCTCCATTCAGGTTCGGTGTAGACATGACTCAGGTATAGGCGGAAAATCAAGAGCTGACTGGTTTATTACCATGACTCACTAAATCCATTGTTAGTGTCCATCCACCCATTCTTTCAACATCAGGATATAAATGATATGCCTTGTAATTATTCTTTGTCTACCTCCCGTCCTCTCTTCCTGCTACCCATGGCCACTTACCAACTGATCAGACCTGGGGGGCAAATATAAAAATTCTCTAAACCTCCTCACTCTATTTCCTGACTGCTTTGCATTTCAGCCTTAATGGCCACAGGCATTCTGATGTGGAAAATGAAGTGTTGGCTAGATAAATCAAGATCCTTCTGGATTTTAGGTTCAGTGGTTATCCATTGATTAGGACAAAATGTAAATAGAACAGGTGCCCTAGCCATCAGATCTTGCCCTCTAGGAGAAAATGAAGTAGCTAGGTCAAAGGTATCATTTCACATCATATCCTATTTAATTCCTACAACATTCCAGCTAGTTATATCCATTTTAACATAGAGGAAAGTGGGATTCAAAGAAGTTAAATAACTTGAATAAAGTCATATATTTTTCAATGGTGAGGTTGGCATTTTTTCCTGTATCATTTTTCTCACAGTCTCATAGGACGTATACAGACAAAAAAAAGACTATAAGAACATTTACAAAGGCAATAAACTGACATATTGCAAATTATATTTGTTAAGGGAAATACCTAAGTTCAGTAAACCTAACAGGAGAGCTCAGATTCAAGCTCTGTCACCTATAGTGCATTTGACAGAATAAAGGGGTTGTCCTTCGTATAATTGACAAGCCGTGCCGACAAGCTGAGACCCTCGTTATAAATTGTGCTTCTGAATACAACCTATTCCCATCTTTCTCCTGAATAGATGAATGAGTAATCTGTCCCTAAACCCGCTCCCGCTTCATTCTTCATTACCTGCTGCTTTCTATACCGAGTGACAGGCGCCACCTGCTGGCCGAAAAATGAAGCATTTTCATTATTGTTTCACTTGATTACTCACTTCCTAATTGGCATATTAGCTGGATAATTGTTACTCCATTTTTCAGTAAACCTAGACTATAATTTTAAAAGAACAAAGTAGAATTATAAAACCAATTTGTCTGCATTAAAGACTACATTTTTCATCCTCAAATCTACCACTTTCTCAATTTTCACTGGCAACTTAGATTTCTCTTCCACCTTCTATTGTATGACAAGGACAATGGTGCCAGTATCATGTATGCAGAATATAGTTTTAGTTACACTTTATATATGTTTTTTTGGTACCACTTGAAATCCACTTACTACTCTTAATCGTTAAAGACAGATCATAACTTTATTCCCTGAATTAAGCCACCCTATATTTACCTTTTTGTATCTAAGTAATATTAATGGGTTGTGTGTGTGTGTGTGTGTGTGTGTGTGTGTATGTACGCGTGTGTGTGTATAATCGGTGGTATATTTGTATAATATATTTGTGTGATATGTGATGAATTGCTTATGTGTTCTCTAGATTTTTCTGCATTAATCTTTTTCTGAATAGTATCAATTTCTTAGCTGACAGTACAGGCTCTCTCTAATCTGACACTAGCTGTCTTTCTGGCCTTAGAGTCTTTCACTCTGTGTAGGTACTCCCACTGAGCTGTCCTGTGTTCCTTGCATGGTCTCCACTTCTGTGCCACTCTGAGCTTCATTGTTTCTGCCATTCTTGCCTGGAGTGACCTGACCTCTAGCGCTTCCCTATTTCTTCAAGATCTCAAACTAGTGCCAATCCTATCTTCTTTCATTTACCTACCTGTAAAAATCTCTCCTGCCTTCCAGTTTTCTTTGTCCTATGTGTGTCATAGAGCATGTTTTACTTTCTGTCCAGTGTTATAGTTACTTGTGTATCTAATCCATCTTCTGTATTGGACTATAAGCTTTTTGAAAGAAAGGACCATTTAAAAAAAATTTATCTTTGCACTCCCTACAGCATCTTGGCCTGGATATTTCATATAACAGATATTTCACAAACAATTAATGAAAGATGGAAAGAATAATTTGATTTTTGCAGAATTTCTAAAAGAAACAACCATTTTTTATTTGGTTGGATTGGTTGATACTACATAGGTTAGACTTACCAACTTCTGTGTATATTATTGAAGACCAGAATGTTCTTACACTTGGTCAAAATAGTGTTGCATTTGGATGGAAGTACAGAGACTGCATTTGGATTTCATTTGTCATGTTCATAGTCTTCACATCAAATGAATAGCCTTTATAAAACTTCATGCCTGTTGAAAAAGAACTCCAACAATAGAATTCTATTATTTTGCAGTGATCATGTGGACATACACACACAAAATGAAATAGTATTATCTGGCGATTTCCACACTGGTCCTTTGAGCAGTAAATGTACAATAAAGAAGGCTTGCTAAACTTTTAGCTGTGTTTTTCAAATTGAATGGCATATCCAAGTACAGCTTTGTAATGGAGAATATGAATGCATTTTTCCATTTAGAATGCAATCTTTTTAATGTGTCGTTATTGTAGGATGCTGAGACTTCAAATCTGTATAACTATAGTGACAGATGTCTTAGAAAATATATTTATTCATCAAGAGTACTTTTCAGCCTCCTTACATAAACTGGCATGATCTAAAATTTATGACACCTAAAAGCCCTTGTTTAACAAGAGGCTATTATACTCAATGGTAGTTGAAATACTTTATTACTCTTGCTACAAAGATCTCATTTCTCTCTGGTGATACATTGCTTTTCCAAGAGGGATAATGCATAATATATTCACACTTGTTGGCCCTATGTTCACAGCATACCAAATGAGATGTTAAATAAATTGCTTGTGATCAACTAGTCTAGAAGTCCCTTGAAGGCAGGTATCCCGTGTTGCTTTCTTCTTTGTACCTCTGGCCACCACACCTGGTGCAGTGTTGTGCACAGTAGATGTTAACAGAAGTCCAGCTGTTAACTTGAATTGCTTGTCCCAATTACTTTCTTACTCATTCTTTCTTGAGGAGCTGTGATATTACAGTTTTTGACAGAAAAGCGTTCATAGTTTACCAAACAAACCCAGATAGCACTGGCAGGTAAGGGGCAACAGGACAGCATGGCTTTGTGGCACAGCATGGTGCAGGAGCTCAGGATTGCCTCGGTTTGTGGCTTTCTAAGTCATGTTATTTTGCCATGGGGTTGGTCAAAATTCTGCTCCTGAGCTTCACAGAAGTGACTAAATGCTGTCACGAAAGGCCAGTAGGAGTTTGAGTTCAGAGAGAACACATTTTTCCTCCAAGAAGGACAGAAAATGCCTTGCCAGTGACAGTCTTGCCACATTACATCCCTCTCTTTGCATGCCAGTCAGTCATTCCTGCTCACATTGGCAGAGATAGAGAAGTAGAAGTTCAGGTGTGTTGCCTGAAATGATTTTCACTGCGGGGAATACTAATTTGGGTTTTAGTGTAAATACACCCATTTGATCTCTGCCCTACCAAACCTCCTTAAGCACCTGAACTCTATGTACAACCAGTCCTCCATTAGTGTGCATGCGAATCAGGGACTGATCAAGGCTGCCTGGTGTCCTGGATGCACCTTAGGGCCTGTTCCCTCACTCTGCTCAGAACAGGATTCAGGTATTAGACTCCCTTTTACAGCAGGCTGCTCACTGTGCTCCTCTCCAGGAAATCTGTGCCTCCAAGCCTGTACCTCTGGGCACCAGCAGGCCTGATTCCTCCTCTCTGAGCTTGAATCCTGTTTCTCACCTTATTGGGTCTAATTTCCCTCTTCCTCAGGACTAACTGTACATTTTGAATTTAGTTCAGGGGAATTGTTCTTCATGATTGTTTCTCTGATCTTGAACTCAAACCCTGTGTCTCGTATCCCTGATTTAACGTTGATAAACTTTTGTCTCCTGATCATATTCTTGATCTGAATCTGGTTCCTTCCTCTGTCTCAATTCCTGGAGGCTTGAATAAAAGTCACACGTCATCTTATTTGGCTTCTGTTATCTACTTTGTACTTTACCAACACGTGCTTTCCCCTTCCCTCTCCTTAGTTAGTCTCCCCTGACCAAGCCCTGCCTTCCAACCAGCGTGAGGTGTCCTGACACATCAGGGGTTCTTATCCATTCCTGGATCACTACTGATGTTAGACCTTTGCTTTACAGTGGTCTGGAGTAGTTTTCCTCTATTTAGAAGGGCTTCAAGAAAGTCTTCTAGACATGAGCCAAGACCACTATAATAATTCCTGACATTTGAAAGTAAGGAAGTATAGCTTAAAATGCTTCTGAACAGGGTATATCTAGTTTTGTATATCTAGTTTTGTTTTTTGAGCCTTAAGTTTATACAGTTTGGGGGTACCCCTTTTAAGAAACAACATACCAAATTAAAAATACCAAGTTAAAACAGGGCCTGGGAGAGGCCTGTGTAAGGGAGGAATGTTGAGACTTAAGCTTTGTTTGCTTCATGGCTCATCTGTCATTTGTTTTTGCATATATTGTACTATTTGGTCACCTCGGGATTTTTTTAAAATAGTAAAAGATAATTTCTTTCTAAAATATTTCCAACTCCTTTCTCTCCAATCTCTCTCCCAAGATTTCCATAATTATGTATAATTTTGGTGAATACTAAGACTCCCTGATGATTGGTATAACTGTGCATGTTATCCAGATGAAGGAATGTGAGTGAGGGAGATGAGTAGAGGGGCAGAGTGATAACGGCCCTTAGGCTATGCTGCTGCTAGATGTGCTTGAAAGGCACTGACATTTATTTACTTATGCTTTTATTTTTATTTTTGTATTTTATTTCAATAGCTTGGGGGTACAAATAGTTTTTGGTTGCATGATTGCATTGTATGGTGGCAAAGAAGCCTGGACTTGAAGTGCACCCGCCACCCCCACCTGTGCACATCGCACCCGATAGGTGATTTTTTTCCCTTTCCACCTCTTTCCCTCCTCCGCCTTCTGAGTCTCCAGTGTCCACTATACCATTCTCTATGCCTTTGCAGATCCTCAGTCTCGCTCCCTCTTATTAGTGAGAATATATGGCATTTGGTTTTCTGTTCCTAGAAATGCACTGGCATTTAATCCTCATGACAGTTCTTTGACTGTTCTGATTCCTGTTTTGCAGATGAGGAAACTGAGGCACAGAGAAATAATTTGCCAAAGAGAGAGTTAGGAAAACTGCAGAACTGTAATTTCCGCCTACCCAGTCTCCGGGCCCCTCGTTCTATTACTAAACTGTATTGCCCCTCTGGCTAAGGTGATACAAACAATGTGGGAACAGAGGCAGAGCTAAAATAAGAGATTGATTCTCAGTTTGAAGCTCTTTACTCTGCTTTCCTATTTTCGGTTTGGATCAGTAGCTCTTCTGCATAGGAGATACTGAGAAATCACCTGCAAATAGTAATCATTTCTTTTTTTTGAGGAGCTCTGTCTACGTTCAGCAGATTTGGAAGAAGGGATCACTTCAGAAAGCTTTCTAGAAGGAGGGATGTTCAGGAACTCTGAAGGAGGAGGCAGGGGAAGCAGGGTGTGGTGAACAGCATTGGCCTGGTGTGAGGACCCCCAGCTGCTGGTCCAGCTCTGTTGTTTATAAGCTGAGGGACCTAGGTCTGTGTGATATCCCCACCCCTTGATCCTGTACCTCCACCCTCTGTAAAAAGGCTTAAAGAGGAGTAAAGCTGTATTTTCTATTATCATGACTCAAGTTTATTACTAGAGAAGTTTCTCTGGACATGTGGAGCACCAGAAACCACTAGGAGTGGGTGCGGCATTCTCTCCTGAGCATGGTGTTGGCTCTTGGTGTGGCTTCACAGCAGCTGTTCTTTGCCATTGATGGTTGTTCTTTTCTTCTTTTGGGAGAGGGAGAGGAAGAGAGAGAGGATGCAGTCTGACTGGCTCCTATTTTACCAAAATAGAAAAAGAGAGAGAGGAGGGGATTAAGTTAGATGTTTGTGAAGACCCATTTAGATTATGACCTGTATTAGTTGTCCATATGCTATTATGAGCAATTAAGTTTTAAATATATATATTTATTAAATATTAATACATTTTGAATGCAAACATGACATTTCTGGAGCAGAGAAGATTATTGTTTAATTATAGCAAATAATCATGCTGATTTCTCTTTGCTCCAGTTTTTACCCTTGGGGCAATGGAATGGCTAAGGGTCAGATCAGATGTTATCATGCATATGCTAAAGTTTGGACTACAGGCAAGTAATGAAAAAAAAGAATCCAGCCTTTTATATAGAAGAGTGGCAACCACCCTCCCCGTACTTCTGTGCTCTTTGGGAAGGATCTTGGGGTATAACTCTTACCCTTTAGAATATAAATAGATCTCTCCAGGGGAAAGATAAGACTAGTTTCTTCAGTTTTACAACAGTGTTGTCTGTGTGGTCTCAGATCTTATCCCTCCAGGGAGGTAAATCACTTCAGATGCCCTGTCCACTAATAATCACAAATTAAATTCAAAGATTTGGCTGGGCGTGGTAGCACAACCTGTAATCCCAGCACTTTGGGAAGCCAAGGCAAGAGGATGGCCTAAGCCCGGGGATTCAAGACCAGCCTGAGCAACTTAATGAGACCTCATCTCTACAATAAATCACAAAAACTAGCCAGGTGTGGTGGCATGTGTCTGTAGTTCCAGCTACTTGGAAGACTGATGCAGAAGGATCACCTGTGCCCAGCAAGTCGAGGCTGCGGTGGCCATGAGCATGCCACTGCACTTCAGCCTGGGCAACAAGAGTGAGACTCCAACACACACACACACACGTGCACACACACACACACGCAAATTCAAAGATTTGGGTTTTTTGGTCCAGGTTCCCAGTTCCGTAAAATTTAATCATAAAGTCCTAACTGTCCAGAAAAATAAACATATTTTCTCTGCAGTCTCACAAAACATTGATACAATATTTAAAAGGACAATTCTCTGCTTCCCGAGACTGTGAGTTTAAGATGATGGAACTATCTATATGAGAATAATTTCAGATGTCTGTAGAAATGTAGACTCTTGGGATCGAAACTGGACAAACTAAACAAGAATCTCTAGGACTGGTGCTTTGGTATCTGCATTTCTGCCAGCTTCCCAGATGATTCTTATACACCACAGACACTCACTCCTTTATTCCTGATTTAAGGATTCTTCAGTTTTTCTGCTTCCAGAAACAGTTCATCATATGCAGCTTTCACTAATTCAGTCTGTGATTTGGAGGACTTTCTGAACTTGTACAAAATAATAATAATAATAATAATGGTCTTGCTAAGAGAAATTTTAAGTGCCATTTAAAAATAAATACTGACATTTGCAAGTGTTCTAGGGTAATAATTCTTTGAAATCTGAAAAGAGGATGCTGATGATAAAAAAGGATGCTATCATTAGTAAATAGCTACTCAGTAAGCAATTCGAATGGATTCTGAAGCTTATTAGCTGTGTTATTCAGATTTCTATCTTACAATAATGCAATTAAAATGTAAGAATGTATTCCTCAAATTTAAAAAAGCATATATATTTTTAAAAATATAAGCCAACCCCAAAATTGATGCTGAAAATCTTCATCTATCAATGGAAATCTCTATTAATTAGAACCTATCTATTAGAATTAGAGGGAAAACTTTTGGGGAAAAGTTAAAACACTTTTCATTAAGGTCAGCTTCATTTAGTACATTTAACATGTGCAAATTTAGTGTACTGATTATTTGTATATCGCCATTTCCCCAGACTATGCTTCAGTAGGTAAAACCAAATACTCTTACTTCTTGTCTGAATGCTTGAGAAAACTTTCTCCCAATCTTATTTTTTAGTGTTTTGCTTTGGCCTTTGTCCTCCAGTCCTGTGGGATTATTAAGTATGCAAGTATTTTCTCTGTATCTATTATGATCTAGGCATTGTGCTAAGTCCATTGGGCTTCATAGCAAAGGCCATTGCTAACTTGAGCAAGATAAGTTTCAGAGAGAAATTCAGATGGGTTGAGGGGAAATAGTGAGTGGAAAGTAAAGAAATGGAAGCCATGGCTAATAAACTATGTTAGAAGGCTTTGTACTAAAGGAGCAGGGAAGCATAGGGTTATAGTTAGAGGCGTACATAGGGTTGAGGTAAACTTGTGGTTGGTAGAGAGTTGACAGTGTTTCTGGACCAAAAGAAAGGAGTCAGTGAAATTGGAGAAATTGATATGCAAGAGAGATGGGCCTGATGGATGTAGAAAGAGTCCAGCAAAGGATTTCTTCAGGAAGAAAGGATTGCCAGGACCCAGGTGGAGTGTTTAAGTTAGGGTGAGAGGAGGGACATTGTTTCCTCTGAGACTGTAGGAAAGAAGTTAAGAGTGTTCACACACCTAATAACCTTAATTTTGTTTTTAGTTTTTTTCCCTAAAGAGGTGGCAGGGCCTTCTGAAGGTGGAAGAGGCAGGCTTTGAAGGTGGAAGAGGCAGGCTTTGTGTAGATGGGAGGTTGATGAAGATTTGAAATGATCTTTGTGGAGATGGAAACAGAAGCCAATTAGGGACCAGTGAAAGCATTGTCCAGAAGGGTATGAGAACTCTGCATGTTTTTCTGTGGTATGGATTCAGCATTTATATAGTTTGAGCATCTCAAATCTGAAAACCCCAAATCTGAAATGCTCCCAGACCCAAAATGTTTTGAGCACAAGATGATGCCACAAATGAAGAATTCACCTGACCGCATGTGACAGTCAAAATTTTGTCTTATGCACAAAATTGCAAAAGATATTGTATAAAATTATCTTAAAGCTTTATATATACGGTACATGTGAAACATAAATGAATTTAATGCTCAGACTTAGGTTCCCAAGATATCTCATTATATTATATGCAAATATTCCAAAATCTCCTCCCCCCAAAAAATTCAAAATCAAACACTTCTGGTCCTGAGTATTTTAGATAAGAGATACTCAACTTGTGCAAATTTTAGCAGCCTGAAATTTCTGAGCAAAGATGAAGTGATCAGTGATGTGATTGATCCAGGCTGAGGATTATCGGGATGGGTGTGGCAGAGCATAGCTGATGTGATGGACTATTTTTTCTCAGACAGAATTGGGAATGGAAGGGAAGTCAAGAGGGAATAAAATAAAAGAGAGAGAAAAGAGATAAAAGAGAAAAGAGATAAACTGTAAGAACAGAAGCTTCAATGGATGTAAAGAACATTGATAATAATCCTTGGAGGACTGATGATAATCCTGAGAGAATAATTATAAATTGGCCAGGCACGGTAACTCATGTCTGTAATCCCAGCACTTTGGGAGACAGAGACAAGAGGATTGCCAGAGTCTAGGGATTTGAGACCAGTCTAGGCAACTTGGCAAGAACTGGTCTCTATGATAAATCAAAACAATTGGTCAGGCATGATGGCATGCACCTATGGTTCCCGCTCCTTGGAACGAACGATGCGGCAGAGTAATCTCCCGAGCCCAGTAGGTCAAGGCTGCAGTGGCCGTGAGTGTGCAACAGAATGAGACTCCGACTCACAAAAAAAAAAAAAAAAAAAAAGGAAAAAAGAATAACTGTAAAGTGTAAGGAACGGAAAGGGATTTTAGAGGTGGGTAGTTTTTAAGAGATGAAAAGACCAGTGTAACTTACTAATAGTGACTGAACTTGAGCTACAAAGTGAAGGAAAGTTTGTGATAAAATTGAGGAAGATGAGTAAATGGACAGGAAGAATGGGACCCTACATTGTAAGGACATGGGCACCTTTCCTAAAAATATAGTGAAATTGTAACCCATTCACCGACTGTAGTAAAACCATCTGGGTATAAAACTAAGGGAGAAAAGGTTCAGTGGAGATATCTTTGAGTGATATCTTCATCTCCTGCTGTGTTCTTGCAATTGTGAGTAACTTTTTGCTGCATCCTTTACTGGAGGTCATCACAGTGTCTGCTATTTCTGTATTACCTTAAAATGTTTTATTTGACCATAAATGTTAATGTTTTTCTACTCAAAATGTAGTTGATAAATCTTTGCTATGTTTTTCTATAATGTTTCAAGTTCTTTGTAGAAACAACTCTGAAGTTAAAATGAAAGAACTCAATTTATAGAACTTATAAAATGTCTATTTACTCAAAATTCTACTTTAGTGATGTGATTAGTAGTTTGGGTCAAAACCCATTACAATAAAACTATGCACCAAAAAAATAATTATCTTCAAGCTAGCTCCTAAAATGTTGCAAACCCAAATAATGTAATAGAATCATAAATTGTTGCTAGGCTAAGCTAAATTCATTTTGCTGTATCAGGAACAAGACTCATTCCAGAGTGACACAAACACTGGAAGAGAGAATAAACTGGAATTTAAAAATATAAAGTCTCTAAAACATGATGATATCCAACAGGTAGTGGAGAAGTAGTCACAGTATAAATGCAGAATAGACTTGTGGCAATGTTTCAACTGTGGAAGAGATAAGCAGTAGGCTCTAGGAACATCTGTTTATCCCACCAATCACCAACATTTTGTTGAGCACATAGAATACTAGGCAATGCAGATAACACAAATGAGTTTGGGCACTCACAATCTGTTGATTGTGGACATATAACTCTAAGACAGTGCAATACATACAATGATAAAGATGGGGGAAGAGTAATAGAAGGTATAAATACAGCTATGTGAACTTAGCATTTTCCCATTCTTTTTTTCTGAAAGTCTTCTAAGAACAACAAAGAAAATAGAAGACAAAAATGCAAACAAATTTCAGTCAAACGAGGGTACTGTCTCCATCCATTTTGTGTTACTATGACAGAATACTACAGACTGGGCAATTTGTAAAGAAAAGAAATTTATTTCTCACAGTTCTAGAGACTGAAAAGTTCAGTATCAAGGTGCATCATCTGGCCAGGGCCTTCTTGGCAGTATCCCATGACAAGGCAAGAGAGTGAAAGAGGGAGGGAAGAATGGAGGGAGGGAGGGAGAGATCAAACTTGCAGCTGTATTCTGTTTATAATTGGCATTAATCCATTCATGAGGGTGGAGCCCTCATGACCTCAACACCTCCCACTAGGCCCCGCCTCTCAACACTGTTGCACTGGAGATTAAGTTTCCAACACATGCTTTTTGGGGTACACATTCAAGCCATAGCAGAGACATATATCAAAGTATTTCTCAGGGCTGCTTACAGCTTTCAAGATGATGAGGGAGCTCCGCAGGAGGAAGGGGAGAGAGATTGAAGAAAGAGCCCAGCAATAGCATATCAAAAGAATCAATACAAATGCACTTACTGAAGAAAGAAACATCTAAAAATGGAAAAGCTATAGCCATTGTCTGCAATAGCCAGCAGGCAACAGAAACCCTACTGGACCAACTTTGATTCACAGAAGTAGAAATTGTGAAATGCACATGAAAGGACTCAAACAAGTCATATTTTGGAGAAGCAGTGTGTGTGTGTGACGCTCTCAAGAAAAGAGTCTTTGATTGTGAAGATGAACTTGCCTAGAGTTTTACCCTCCACCTACCCTTTCTATAGAAAGCTCTGGCAAAGAGCTGATCCTGGAAAACCCAAATGATGTGTTTAAAAACAAACGAGCATAGCATCTAAACAAGATATCAAACTAAAATATAGTAATAAAAATAAAATAAGAAAAAACCCAGTAAAATTTGAATCAGAAATAATGTAAATATATAACATATAAACTACCGTAAGTTAAAAGTTTTAAAGTTCTAGCAAAATATAAATGACAAAAAAGAAAGAGCTATGGCCATTCCTGATTTTAAAAAAATTAACAGAAAATCAGGAATAGAAGAAAACTCCTTCAGTTGATAAAGGGCATCTACCAAAAAACTTACATGTTAAAATTATGTTTATTAGTAAAAGAATAAATGTTCTCCCCTTAAGGTCAGGAATGAGACAAGGAGTCTTTCTTTCACCCCTCAGTTCTACATGGTATAGGAGGTTCTGGACAGTGCTAGAAAGATAGAAAAAGAAATAAAAAGGCCCTCAGATTACAAAAGAAGAGGTAAACGTTTTTTCTTTCAGATGTGGTAGTCTATATAGAAAATCAGAATCTACAAAAAATTACCAGACCTAATGAAATGAGCTTAGCAAAGTTGCAGGAAACAAAATCAATATTTTCTATATTTCAGCTGTTTCTATGTACTATTCCAACTATTTTTAATATCAACTATTTCTGTATACTAGCAACAAACAATTGAAAATTGAAATTTTAAAAATACCATTTCTAATATCATTCAAATATATGAAATCTTTAGAGATAAATTTGACAAAAGATGTACATGACTTGTGCACTGAAAACTACAAAACACTGCTAAAAAAATTAAATTAAACACATACATGGAGAGATATTATCCGTGTCATAGGTTTGAAGACTCAATCTTGTTAAGATCTCTGTTCTTTCCAAAAGGCCTCAATCAAAATTCAAACAACTGTTTTTGATAGAAATTGAAAAACCGATTCTAAAATGTATAAGAAATGCAAAAACTGTAGAATAATCAAAATACCTTTTAAAAGAACAAAGTTGGAGAACAGATACTATCTAATTTTACTACTCATGATAAATTATATTTAAGACAGTGTGGTCTTGGGGAAAAAAGAGACAAATAGAGCAATGAAACAGAAAAGAGAGATTAAAAGTATACTCACACATATATAGTCAGTTGATTTTCAACCAAGGGATCAAGACATTTCTTTTTTTAATATTTATTTTATTTTAAAGATGTGGGGTACAATTCAGGATTAGGTTCACAAGTGGTCATCATACAGGTAAAATTTTGAATCCCCCTTTGTCCCCACTTTGCCTGGTTTGAGATCAGGTGCCCTTATTAATGTTATGTGCCTTCCACCCCCACCTAACCCCCTGGCAGTTTCTGGCTACTGCCAATCCCTTTCTTATAGTATTATGGCAAAAGTTCAGGGTCCACTTATGAGTGAGAACACATGGTACTCAAGTTCTTTGTTTCTGTGATAAATCACTATGTATTATAGACTCTAAATACATCCAAGTTGCTGCAAAGTCCATAATTTTGTTCTTCTTTATGGCTGTGTAATATTCTATTGTGTATATGTGTGACATTTTTTTAATCTAGTCCAGTTTTGATAGGCAGCACAGTTGGTTCCATGTTTTTGCTATTGTAAATAGTGCTGCAATAAACATGCATGTGCAGGTATCTTTTTTGTAGAGTGATTTAAGTTCCTCCAGGTATATTCCTAGAAGGGGAATTGCTGGATCGTGTGGAAGGTCAATCTCTAGTTCTTTTAGGAGTCGCCACACTGTTTTCCATAGAGGTTGAACTCATTTGCATTCCCACCAGCAGTGTAGAACCATTCCCTCTTCTCCACACCTGTACCAGAATCTGTTGTTTTTTGGCTTATTAATGATAGCCATCCTTACCGAAGTTAGTTGGTAATCTCAATGTGGTTTTGATTTGCATTTCTTTGATGATTAGTGAGGCTGAGCATTTTTTCATGTATCTGTTGGCTGCTCATATGTCTTCTTTTGAGAAGTGTCTATTCATGTCTTTTGCCCACTTTTCAATGGGGCTAGGACATTTCAGTGGGAGAATAAAATAGTCTTTTCAACAAATGGTACCAAAACACTTGGATAGCCATGTGTCCCCCAAAATAAGAAACCTAAGTTTTATCTCATGTCATATACAAAGTAATTTTGAAATGGATTATAATCTTAAATGAAAAAGAGAACTGTAAACTTTCTAGAATAAAATATGGGAAGAAATGTTAGTGACCTGGGGTTTGGTGTGTATGTATGAAATACAAAACAATAAACATTTCTTGTAAAATTGTACTACATGCCTTGATAGGTATCCAACTATTTAACATTATGAAAAAGGAAAAACTAAGGAAACAGTAAAATATCAGTAATTGCCAAGGTTTTTGGAGAAAAAGACAAGATATTAATAAGTGAAGAAGAGGATAATTTTAGAGCAGTGAAAATATTCTCTATGAGATTATAGTAGTAAGCATAGCATTAAACATATTTCAAAATTCATAGAAATATACAAAGGAATAGATATTAGTAAATAACAGATTTTAGACAATAACATACCAATATTTGCTTATTACTTTTAGCAATCATACCACAGTAATGGAAGATGTTAATAGCAGGGGGGCCCTAAAGTGGGGGCAAAGGAATAGAATGGTATTAGAACTTTGTATATTATATGCTTAGTTCTTATGTCAGTCTAAACTCTCTAGTTAAAGAAGTATATGAATTAAAAATATGTATATAGCACCACTGATTCAGAGAGATCTTTTTACACTAAAATTCAACAATCTTGTAATGCCAATACATTAGTTTGAAACATTGTCCATCATTAAATGAGAACCAGAATAGACTTTGAAATGTTTTTTAAGTGTTCTAGTTGCAGCTGTACTTATTGGGGAGGCGATTTAAAATTTAAGCATCTTAAAAAATAAAAAAACAAAAAATAAATTGTACTTCATCAGACTGTAAAACTTTAACTCTTTAAAAAACAGTTAAGAAATTGATGCTAGGCTCAGTGGCTCAGCCTGTAATCTAAGCACTTTGGGAGGCCGAGGTGAGTGGATTGCCTGAGCCCATGGGTTTGAGACCAGCCTGGGCAACTTGGCGAGACCTCATCTCTACAATAAATAAAAAAGTAGTCAGGCATGGTAGTGCATGCCTGCAGTTCCGGCTACTTGGAAGCCTGAGGCAGAAAGATCACCAGAGCACAACAGGTTGACACTGGGGTGACCATGAGTGTGTCACTCCACTCCAGCCTGGGTGACACAGTGAGACTCCAACTCAAAAAAACAAAGAAAAAAGAAAAGGAATTGAAAAGTCAAGTCACAGACTAGGAGAAAATATTTGCAAAGTAGTGTCTGGCAGTGGACTTATATCTAGAATATATAAAGAACTTTTAAAATCCAACGCAACTAAGAAATATATACAACTTTTAAAAAGTTACATTCTATTATAGGAATGTGGGGTATGGATTAACTACATAAATAGGTTGCATGCAGGTGAAATTTGGGCTTCTAACTGGCCCTCCCTCCTCCTGGTTATAAACCAATCATACTTTGTGTTAACATGTACCCCCACCTTCCTCCCTCCTTCCCTCTCCTAGCAGTGCTTGGTAACTGCTGATCCCTCCCTTGTGCTAATGTGACTAATGTTCAAGATCCACTTATGAGTGAGAACATGTGGTATTCAGATCTTTGTTTCTGTGATAGTTCACTTAGTACGAATGGTCTCCAACTCCATCCAATTTGCTGCAAAGTCCATTATTTTGTTTTTCTTCATGGATATGTAATACTGCATTGTGTTTATATACCATGTTTCCTTTATCCAGTCCACTTTTGATGGAGAGTAGGGTTGGGTCCATGTTTTTGCTGTTGTGAATAGTGTGGCAGTGGTCTTTTTTGTAGAATGATTTATGTTCCTCTGGGTTTATTCTCAGAAGAGGGATTGCTGGATCATGTGGAAGGCTAATTTTTAATTCTTTTAGGAATCGCCATACTGCTTTCCATAGAGGTTAAACTAGCTTGCACTCCCACCAACAGCATAGAAGCATTCCTTTTTCTCCACACCTGTACCAACATCTGTTGTTTTTTGACTTATTAATGATGGCCATCCTTACTGGAGTTAGGTGGTATCTCATTGAAGTTTTTATTTGATTTCTGTGATGATTAGTAAGGCTGAGCTTTTTCTCATTTTTCTGTTGGCTGCTTATATGTCTTCTTTTGAAAAGTGTCCATATCCTTTGCCCACTTTTTAATGGGGTTGTTTGTTCTTTCCCTTTACTACGTTTGAATTCCCCGTAGATTCTGGATGTTAAGCCTTTGTCAGATGCATCATTTGCAAGATTTTTTCCCATTCTGTGAATTTCTTTACTCTCTCTTGATGGTTTCTTTCACTATGTGAAAGCTTTTCAGCTTGATGAGGTCCTACTTGTCTATCTTAGCTTTTACGGCATTCACTTTTAAGGCCTTGGTCAAGAATTCATTGCCTACTCTGATGTGCATAAGGGTGTTTCTTACTTTTTCTTTTGGGATTCTTATAGTTTGAGGTTTTACATTTAGGTCTTTGATCAATTTTGAGTTGATTTTTGTATATGGTGTCAGGTAGGGGTCCAGTTCCATTTTTCTGCATGCGGTCAGCCAGTTTTCCCAGCACCATTTGCCAAATATGGTCTCTTTTCCCAGTGGTTGTTGGTGACTTTGTTGAAGATGAATTAGTTGAGACTGTATTATTGCTTCTAGAATGTCTGTCCTGTTCCATTGGTCTATGTGCCTGCCTATTCTTATACCAATACCAGGCTGTTTCAGTTACTGTAACCTTGTAATAAAGTTTAAAATCTGGAATTGTGATACCTTCCACTTCGTTCCTTTTGCTGAGGATTGTTTTGGCTATTTGGGCTCTTTTGTGTTTCCATGTGAATTTCTCTGTTGTCATTTCCAGGTCTGAAAAAATGATGTTGGTAATTTGATGAGTATTGCATTGAATCTATAGGTTTCCTTGGATAGGATGGACATCTTGACAATATTGATTCTTCCAATTCATGAGCTTGGAATGTTTTTCCATTTGTTTGTGTCAACCGTGATTTCTTTGAGCAGTATTTTATAGTACTCACTGTAAAGGTCTTTCACTTCTCTGGTTAGGTGGATGCCAAGGTGTTTGTTTCTTTTTGGCTATTGCAAATAGGAGTGTGCTTTTTGTTTGGTTCTCCACCTGCTTGTTCCTTGTGTATAGAAATGCAACTGTCTTTTGCACATTGATTTTATAACCCAAGAGTTTACCAAAGTTGTTTATCAGTGTGAGGAGGCTTTTGACAGACTCCTTAGGGTTTTCAAGGTATAAAATCATATAATTTGCAACAAGATATAGCTTATCTTCCTCTTTCCTATTTGGATATCCTTGATCTCCTTCTCTTGCCTGATTGCTGTGGCTAGGACTTACAGCACTAGTTGAACAGGAGGGGTGAGAGTGAACATCCTATGCTTCTGACTTCTGCCCATTGAGCAAAATGTTGACTGTGAGTTTATCATAGATGACTCTGACTGTTTTGAGAAATGCTCATTCCATGCCTAGGTACTCTAGGGTTTTTATCAAGAAGGGATACTGGATTTTGCATCTAATGATATAATCATGTGCTTCTTAATTTTACATCTGTTATTGTGCTGACCTACATATATGGTCTTGCAAATGTTGAATCAGCCCTGCATCCCAGGAATGAAGCCCACCTGGTCATGGTAGATGATTCAAGGTTTTGTTGGATCTGATTTGCTAGAATCTTGTTTAGAATTTTTGTGTCTGTGTTTCTAAAGTAGATTGGCCTATAATACGCTTTCCTTTTTGAGATTTTGCCAGGTTTGGGTATCAGTATGATGTTAGCTTCATATGCTAGCTTCATAAAATGAGTTGGGGAGAATTCCATCATTCTCGATTGCTTGGCATATTTTCAATAAGATTGGTATCAGCTTCTCCTTGTATATCTTGTAGAATTCAGCTGGGAAGCCATCTTATCCAAGAATTTTTTGTGGGAATATTTCTTATGACTGAGTCAATTTGTGGATTGTTCTTGGTCTATTTATTGTTTACTTGTGATCTTTCTATTTTATTGATGTGTCTATGCAGTGCTATGAATTTTCCTGTTACCACTGCTTTCAGGGCATCCCAGAATTCTGATATGATGTGTTTGGGTTTCATTTGTTTCCAGAAATATTTTTATTTCTGTCTTGACTTCCGTGTTGACCCAGCATGTTCAGCAGCATGTTGTTTAGTGTCCATGTTTTTGTGTGCTTTGAGGGGATCTTGGTGGTGGTGATATTTATTTTTATTTCACTGTAATCTGAGAATATGTATGGTATTATTTTGATCTTTTGAAATTTATTCATGCTTCATTTATGTCTGAGAATGTGATAGATCTTGGTGTATGTTCCATGTGCTAATGAGTAGAATGCATACTCTGTAGATGTTGGGTGGAGTGGTCTATAGGTGTCTATTAAATCCGTTGGATAGAACGTCAAGTTAAGGTACCAGATCTCCTTGTTTGTCACTCTATGTCTCTTCATTGGTGCATTTAGTCCATTCACATTTGAATTGATTATTGAAATGTGAGTTTATCCCTGTCATAGAACTCTTAGGAGGTTGCTTTGTTTCCTTTTTTTCTTTTCTATTTATATATGTGTGTATTTTCATTTTTGTGAGTACTCTGTATTTCCTATAGATTCTGTGCTTGCCTGCATTTTTGTGATGGGTATGGCTGTTCTTCCCCCCTCCCCTCCATGTTCAGCACCTTCTTAAGTGTCTTCTGAAGACTGGTCTGGAGTCAGCATATGCTCTTAGGGATTGTATGTCTGGAAAAGATTTTAACTCTCCATTACTGATGAAGCTTAGATTGGCAGGGCAGGACATTCTTGCCCAGAATTGCTTATCATTAAGACTGTTAAAGATAGGACTCCAGTCACTTCTGACTTATAGTGTTTCTGCAGATAAGTCTGGAGTAATTCTGATGGGTCTTCCTCAGTATGCAGTCTGACCTTTCTCTTGCTGCCTTCAGGATTTTTTCCTGTTTTCATGCTTACTTTTTGGAGGTGGATTACTATGTGTCTTGGGTTTGGCTTCTCATGTGCTACCTTGTGGGGATTCTCTAAATCTCTTGTGATTGACTGGTCACCTCTCTGTCGAGATGTGGGAAGTTTTCTTGGATGACTTCATGTATTGTTTGTTTCATGGTGTTCTGTTTCCCTTTTTGCTTGAGGGAAACCTATTAGGAGTAGATTTGGCTTGTTGACATAATCCTGCATGTCTTAGAGGCTTTGTTCTTTCTTTTTGAGTTTTTTTTTTTTTTTTTTGCTACACTTTTGACAGACTGGGCTAATTCCATGTTTTGGTCTTCATGGTCTGAGTTTCTTTCCTATGCCTGGTTGATCCTGCTCCCTATGTTTGCTACTTTGTTTCTGATTTCCAAGATGGAGTTCTTCATTTTCATTATTAAAGAATAGGCTTTTCTGAAATTGGCCAACTCTGCTTTTACTTCCTGAACTACTTTGGTGAGTTTCAATTCTAGTTTCTTTTGGTTCTCTCTGTTTTAGCCATCTAGCCTCTGATTTCTGTGACTGTCATCTGGGACATGTTGTTCAGAAGGTTTCCTTTATTTGTGTTCTGATAACTGCTTTTTCGGGTTCTGTCTCTTTAGTACTCTGAAGATTGCCTGTATTTTTCTCATTTGTGACAGGCCTCTCTTCCCTTTCTGTAATTTATTTTGTTTTTGTTACTCTGAAGTTAGTCACTGATGCACTGGGACCTTTTCTGCAGTTCTAGAGCCTTTTCTGCAGTTCAGTGTACATAACTCAGTGAGAGAGATTGGGGCATTCACTTCTGCTTCTTGCTCCATCAGTGTCTGGTTCCTCAATTGTAGCAGCCCCTGCTGCTAACACTCTGCAGAGAGTGGGTAGGGTACCCAATAATAAGTTGGGATGGTTTTAGTCTTATAATCCAAGTTCCTCCTTTTGTAGTAATTTACCTCAGATCACCACCTAGCTTTTTTTTTTTAGTACTCTTGGAATATTCACAAGAGTAACTATATGCTGGGTCACCAGAAAGACTGCTGGAGACAATATAGCAGTGTCTGTCAGAATTATAAATGCATGTACCTTTTGATCCATTAGTTTCAGAAATTGATTATCCATTAGTTTTAGAAATTGATTATGTAGACATATTCTCTCAAATATGAAATTACCTGTTTACAAGGTTGGTCTAGGAAAGTTGTTTGTATAGTAAAGATTGAAAAGATCTAAATATCTATTAATAGGTCTGATTAAATCAATTTTTGTACAACAATACACTGGAGTATAATGCAACTGTAAAAGGGAATAAAGAAGTTTTTAATGTAGTAAAAGAGAAAGAACTCTAGGATA
The DNA here is from genome assembly GCF_000164805.1 of Carlito syrichta. Taxonomy (NCBI): domain Eukaryota; kingdom Metazoa; phylum Chordata; class Mammalia; order Primates; family Tarsiidae; genus Carlito; species Carlito syrichta. The sequence goes on along the minus strand of NW_007252362.1, from coordinate 451,950 downwards.
TATTCTTAAATGAAAAAGCAGGATGCAAACTATGCCTATAATATACAACCATCTTTTCCTTCCACAAAAGTGGGGTAGACACACACACACACACACACACACACACACACATATATGCCTATATATGACATATAAACAAATCTCTGGAAAGATAAACAAGAAAGTAATAGCTTTGGTTACTTGTTAATGGAATATGAACTGGGCAAGTAAAGAATGAAGTAGTGAAGAGACTTCTTTTAAATATACTTAAAAAGCATGTACTGTCCATGTGAACTTACTATCTCTATAAACGTGTAAAAATAAACAATGCCGCAGAAGCTTAGAAGATAAAGCAATTAATTCTCCCTTGAGAAATTAGAGGCAACTTTTGGGATGAGTAATATTTGACCCAAAACTTGAAGAGTGAGTGGAATTTGGCAAGTGGATTTGGGTTGAAAAGATCATTCTAGGCCAAGGAACTGAGTTATATGAAGGCATAGAAACATGAAAGTGATTCTGAGGAGTGGGAAGATGTGATTGGGCATTGAGTGCATTAGATTTCCCCTCAAGAGTCTGCACTAGACAGAGCCGCTGACCAAGGTCAGGATTCCTTCCAGACCCTGGGTGCTACAGTGGGGAACAGAGTGTCTTGAGGGAGAGGAAACAAGGGCTGTGGAGGCTGGAAACAAGATAAAGTTCAACAAAGCAGCAAAGCAGTACCTATAAATTGCTTGTAAGACTTTTGAGTGATAATGCTTCAAAAAACCATTGGCTTCTCTTGGCACTCTCTGGTCATTACTAATCAGGACATTGTTGCAGTATATCTAAACTTAAAGAAACTCCTTAAGCGATTATTGGTGAGGGTGTGCTATCTTTGACACTTCTTTAAGAAATGAAGAGTATTGACTTATTATAATATTCCAGTTGAAAGTTATTTTTACTTACATTTGCCTTAATTTGTTTTCCCACAAAAGTCTCAATTTATACCAATGGACAGGATCACTGAGCTCACGTCCACCTGCCCAATTGCCACACGTAAGGTGAGTCATTAATGTAGGATTCAGCCTTTCGTATCATGTTTTCCATGTGAAGGGTCAGCCTCATCAAGGACCAAATGTCATCAAGGTTCAGGAGGTTCAGATGGGGAAGGACCAATAGATGTTAATTGTTATTTATTTTCTTATTAAAGTGATATATGTTTATTGGGGCTAACTTAGAAAGTAGAATATAAACAAAATTTAATTCACCTGTTATCTTACTGTCTGCACATAGTGACCGTTTAAAATACTTTAATGTATTCATTCTCAGTATTTCCTGTGTATAAGTGTGTGTGTGTGTGTGTGTGTGTGTGTAGATTTTTCAGTCTGTGGATGTATACTTGCCTAGAAATATGTTGTGTCTGTAATTCTCACATTTTTAATTGTGTTTGCTAAATGCTGTATTACCTTGTATTTCTCAAATGTCTGTTATTATCTAGAATTTAAAATTTAAAGAGGAGTATTTTTGAACCTTTATAACTTTTCAGTTGTATCAATCACATACACAAACTAATTCTTTATGATTTTGATTATTCACACTTCTTAACAGGCAAATGACGAAATTGATAAACCTAACCAACCTTTACATAAATAGATTTCTGGTAGCTATACATAACGTATTATATATATCTTTGGCATTTCTCTACCATTAAATACTGAAGCACTTGTTTCCAGCATGTCTTTTTAGTTTGTGTTTTCTTTATTTGCACCTTCAGATGCTACATCAAAGACTCAGTAATAAGTTGGAACGGGTATAATCCCCCAAGTTCCTCCTTTTATAGTAATTTACCTCAGGTCACTGCCTAGCTGAGCTCCAGAACCATGCTCAGGATCTACTCATTGTATAATAAATATATTTTATAATAATATCTACTCAGATATTATTATTGACAGGATATGCTCATTTCATAATAAATACAAAATAAAAAATAAATAAAAAATAATAAATTTGATAATATATCACCAGAGTCTGAGAGTAGGACTAGGAAAGGGATTCTCCTGGAGCAAAGAGCAGTAAAAATCAATGTGACGTAGTAAATAGATTGTAATGTGTTGTTATAGGGCCTCTACAATAATTATACAGTCTCATGCCATGAGATTCTTCCTAGCCATAAACAAACTAGTACTCTCCACCATAACATAACTTGACAAAATGATGGTGGTTTCTGTGAAGGAAAATGGGAGGTTCAGCAGTTTGAGCCCTGGGTAGTGCTGAGGAGAGAGCTCCTTGAGCAGTGGAGGTTAGGGCTATGGTGGGTAGTGCGATGCTTAGGAATGCCAGAGTGTTACTGGGTGCTCTGCCCTAAACTTCTCTCCTTCTACTAGTTATTTTTGGTTTCTTAGAAAGAGAGTAGGCCCTAGCAAGCAGACACATGTATTCTAGATCCCTTTGTAAATATATCTTTCACTGGTTGAAGTAGTGGCCACCGAGAGGCAGGAAGCAGCATATAGAATGGCAGTAGGAGGGGTGGGTTCTCACTTCATTTGCAGCAGGTAACCAAAAGCAAGTGAATCTCTGCTGAGAGGAAGTCAGTATGCACAGTACGTTCTCAATTTGGGTACTTCTGCATCCTCAAAATCAGATTTCTTGACTCAGCCCAGCTCTTCTGCACCTATATCTGAGTCAGATTCTTAATGAAACATCATAGCAGTACACGTTTGCTAAAGTTGATTTTCTAAGCTTTTGCTTTTTAAGCATTTTATTAATGGTAAGAAATATCACCTAATGTAATAACGGCATCAGGGAAATGGTAATTGGTCATTAAAGAAAACTGGCTACCAGAAACTAAAAATTTGTTCTTTGTTATTTAAGGAAAATACCAAAACTCAGAAAACCAGACTTTTGAGGGATGACTTGAAGCATGAATCTCTTTCATCCTTTAAGCTTTCCATCAGCCACAGAGGCCAAAAAAGGTACACGGAAGGGGCAGACTCTGATGTGGAGTATGTTTCAGAGACTAAAATTATGAAGAAGTCTGTGAAGAAGAACGCGAAACCTCAACAGCAGAGTTATCCAGCAGCTCTGCCAGTAAATGTCAGACTAGCTGAGAGATCCCAGGTATTTTATTAAATTCAAAAATGTATAATAATTCACTTGTTCTGGAAATAGCATTTCATCAAGGTTTTGCTTCATTTTCACATTTTTAAGGTGGTTCAATTATAGAATATTCATTGCAATCTGTGTTTATTGGACAAGGTCCCAATTTTTATTTTTTCCGTATTCTGTGTTTTGGAAGAAAAGTCAGATTGCTGTTACCAGCAATGCTGCCCAACTGAAGGACCCCTAAGAATGCCCAGCTGGGAAAAGGATTTTAAATTTATATTTAAGAGTGAAATATTCATGTGGGCTAAACTTTTAATGTTTAGAATTTTGTGCTCAATGTTTTATAGGAAAAAATCCTTAGCGAAATCATACATATTGTTACTCCTGTAGTCTGTGTTCTGGAAAAATTTAATATACAACTAAGTGTTGAGACTGATTTTAACAAATGGAGCACCCCAAAATTTTTATATATCTAAATGAGTTTGTTTCTTTCCAAAGAATCATAACACATTAAATTCTACAATGTTACCATTATTTCATTCCTTTTTGAGACATTTCCCTCAGATTCAGTTTAATAAATAGTGATACCTCCTACAGTTGAGTGGACATTATTTGCTCTGTGTCAGGTTCCGTGTGAAGGATTACAGACATCATTTCAATAACTTCCATTTTGCATTTTTCATAAGCCAAAATGTATTTCCCAGTTTATCAACCCTGTTCATTAAATTTGACTTCTAATGCCTTTTAACTATTTCCACAAATTAAATTCACCCTTAAAGAGTGGGTCTGGTCCATCATAGAAAATACTCCGGTGAACTACAATAGGCTCTGAAAGCAGTAAATTCATTTGCTCAGCAAATGTCTGTTGAACTTTTTATGCCTAGTGTAAGACCCAGCATTAGGCATGGTGGGAGACAAGATATTTTAGACATGGTCCTTTCAAAGGAATTATTTTGAACAATAGTTACTTTACAGAACTCTCTCACACATTCCTTTGTAATCTTTGGCAAATGGTGTTCAGACTCTTATTGAAAATCTTTAGTGAAAATCTTTACCTCCTAAGGTAGACTTTTCTTATTCCATTTTTGAGTAGCTTATCCTATGAAAATGCTCAAATGCATTTCCCTATAATTTTAAACTTTTGTCCCAAATCTATTCTTGAGACCATATGAACAAAGCTGAATTTGTTTACAGTCTACAGAATTTTAATATTTTGGTTGCTTTGAATTACGTATTATATTTGAATGTACAGGTTTATATTTTCAGCAGATAGTCAACCCTTGCTGCATTCAAAGTACTGCATGTTTGTAATATTAAAAGTAGTTTTATCATTTTATAGTCATATCTCTTTTGATTCCAAATTCCAGAAAAACTCATTAACTATGCAATTTCAAGATTTCGGATTTGTGACTTTATTGTATCAATCTGTTACATGGGCCGGGCACGGTGGCCCAAGCCTGTAATCCCAGCACTTTGGGAGGCTGAGGTGAGGGGATTGCCTAAGCCCAGGGCTTTGAGATGAACCTGGGCAACTTGAAGACCTTGTCTCTACAAAAAATGAAAAATCTAGCTGTGCATGGTAATGCGAGTCTATAGTTCTGGCTACTTGGAAGGCTGAGTTGGAAGGATCACCTGAGCCCAACAGGTTGTTGCTGGATTGGCTGTGAGCATGCTACTGCACTCCAGCCTGGACAATGGAGTGATTCTGACTCAAAAAAAAAAAAAAATGTTACATGTACTAAACATATAATCCATTGAGAAGTTGAAAATGTTAGAATAACTCATTTTAGACTTTAAATATAGGGACTCCCTTAGTATAGCATGTGTGTGTGTGTGTGTATGTATGTGTGTACGCATATATATGTATACATGTATTTGTAAAGCTACATGAAGTGGATATACACACATGCTTTATATATATTATATATACATATACACACACATATATGTATACACGTATGTGTGTGTTTGTGTGTGTGTATAAGATCTTATCAATTGCCACTCTGTATGCCAGCTATAACCATAAGCAAAACTGCACATGGTTCCTGCCCCGATCAAACTTACAGTCTAGAGATAGAGTCAGACACCCAATAATTAGACAAATATAAATTACTACTGTGGCTTTTTTTTTTTGACACTGTAACATGAGTTTTACAATAGGGGATTTGATTCTGTCTGGTAGGACAGGAACATCTTTCCAGAAAAAAATAGTGACTGAGCCTTTAGGACTGAATTCCAATTAAATTGGTAAAAAGAGAGGAAAAACATTTCCAAGGAATGCAAACAACATTTGCTAAATTTTAGAGGGAACTTTGTGAATGCAAATACCTTTAAAAAGATAGGGCAGAGGATAGAAAGGGGCTGTGGTGCGAGAGGAATTGGGTGGATTCCTTAGGCCTCCATGAAGGATTTCACATTTATCCTAAAGGCAATGGAAAACCATTGAAGGGTTTCAACCAGAGGAGTGGTGTGACCAGGTTTTCCTGTTGTAAAGATTGCTTTAGCTGAATGCGGAAGAAAGATTAGTGGAGAGCAGAGTTGTTGGAAAGGCAGCCTCGCACAAGCAGTCTTTTAACCCTCACTTGGCCACAGAAGAATGGACCTTGGCCCTCGGACACATCCTTTCCAAAAGATAAAGAGCCCACATGGCCTGTGCTAGACATATGGATTATATGTTTAGTACATGTTAACAGGCTGGAGTGCAGTAGCATGCTCACAGAAGGCAATATTGCTATGTGTGGGACTATCTTTCTTTATTGTAGGCCCAGTGTATGTTCTCTTTTGTTCTGCTTAAGTGTGTGTATCTCATGGAACCTTGGTTAACCCTATGGCTATATCTGTCCTCAAGGAGGGGACATGACATCTTCCTGTGGCATGAGGGGGTGCACGTAACCAATTGCTCTGCATTGCCTGTGGAGTAGGGACCTGCTGAATGTGGGAGACTGATGCACATGACTGAAGTTGATCTTGCTTTGTCTTTTCTCTGTATAAGCAAAGCATTGTTCCATCCAGTGCTTGACTGTATTGTGTTTTCTTTGGCAACTCCAATACCAAGATAAAATGGGCAGAAGTGTTTAGATTCCTTCCCTATAACTGGTAGCCGGTGTGTGGTGTTCTCCTTAACAAGAGTGAGTGCCTGCAGAGCAGTCAGGAGGCTTGATAGTGGTCTGATGGAGAGATCACAGTAGTGTGAGGGAGGATGATGGTGGTGGAAGAGGTAACACTGTCTTGGAGACACTGATTGGATAGAGGGGGGTGACACAGAGAGAAATGGCAAGAACGACTATGGAATTCCCCACTCTTTCACCAAATCAGATGGTGATTCCATTCATTGAAATAGCGCATCCTAGAAGGCATCTGGGCTTGTGGAGAGGCACATGGGTTCTCTTACATAGTTTGAAACTTCCAAGAGGATGTGCAAAGTAAGAGATTACACATATGAGTCTGGATTTTAGAGGTGAGGTTTAGGTAAGAGACATAAGCTTGTAAGATATTTGCATGTCTGAGGATGAGTGAGGTTGAAGAGTAAGAAGAAAAGAAGGACTAGAGGGAAACTAGAGGAATTTTAGTATTTTTATGGCTAGCTCTCAGAATATAGGTATGCACAGATGACTGTGAAGGAACTACCAGGGTAGTCAGAGAAGAAACCGGGAACTTGATATGTCATTAAAACCAAGAGGGGGAAAAGATGCTTTGAAGAAAGATAGTCACAAAGGCTAAATTCTGATAAGAGGCCAACTCGTGTGGCCAAAGATCTAAACAATGTCTGTTGACTTACTAATTTAGAGGTAATAGGGCAGATCTTGGGAAGAGTTTGTTGTTATTGGAGTAAAGGGGGTAGACCTCAGATTAGAATGGATTGATTAGCAAGTGAAGAGGAGGGAAACAGCACATCAAACCCTCGACGGGTATGCTAGTCACACTCCAGGAGACATTCTACATTTAGGAAAATCTAGAAGTGGGGTGGATAAATCACTTGAAAAATGAATTCAATCAGGTTTTAAATTGCAATTGAAACAACTTTCAATTACATGAGGATTATTTGCGGTAAATTTCTAATCTCCCATCCAGTAGACACACAAGGCATTACCAAGAGTAAACAGGAGAGGTGTGGGGAAATGTAATTAATTTTAATATTCGCCTAAGCATCATGGAATTAGGAAGGCAGATATGTTCTGAGTAAATCTTATCACGTGCTTCAAAAACTTGATAAAAATGGTTCTGAAATTAGCTAATATTTTAGCTTATATGTACCACAGTTGAGCTCCATTAATGCAAGTAATTCATTAGCTTACCATTCTTTCTAAAGAATTAGTTTTATTATACCTATACCTTTCTCAGAATGTTCTGCTTTATTTATCTTAAGTAACTTTTTTTACATTTCCTGGAAATAGAGCTCCTAATGAAAATAACATGCTTTTTGTTTCCTACATCTGCAGCTTTTAATTCCCTTGGACTTTTCTGTAGTGCCCTTTGTTAATTCATTTCACTCAACAAATAAATATTACACATTTCCTCGCGACCAGGTGCTAAGGACTAGGATATTAATAAGACACAGCCCCTGCCCTCAAGCAGCTGAGAGTCTACCTCCAGCCATTCCAGTTAAGGGAGACCTTAACTGGTATGTCTCGTTTTCACTGATTAATAACTGTATAATAAGAGAAACTCATGCTAGATATTTTGAGATGAATGTATATCTTATTCTTCTGAACATCTATATACTTTTTTTATATTTTATTTTAAAGATGTGAGGTACAATTCAGGGTTAGGTACACAGATGTTCGTTATACAGGTGCCCTTATTGATGAAGTGTGCATCTCCCCACTGGCTACATAAGTTTTAAGAACAATTTATTCAGTGTATGGACAGTAATTCATACAGATCCTTTGCAAATATTTCAGACCTGTTGATTCACTATTGTCCACTATAGTCTACATCATTCATACTTTATTTGCCTTGGGACATTCTTTTTGTTGTTGTTGTGTATTGTTATTTAACTTTTACATGTGCTTATCTAAATTAGATACGTCTTGAGGACAAAGATTATTTGCAATTTTACTTATATCCTACAATTAGAGACTGAATGAAGTAAAAACTGAAGGTAGTTTGATGTGCACCACTGATTGCTACTAATTCTTGTATTTTTGTTGTTGTCTTGTATTTTTGTTCTTAATTCCTTGCTATAGGCCTCTTCTTGGAAAATGAAAAGGAAGCAGAGTCACAACTTTGTACAGGAGTATAAGGTATTGACTGAAGTTGAAAACGGAAACAGTGATCCAGATATTGTCCTGGTAAGATAAACTTTACTCACTAAATGATACCTTGAGATTTAGTCATGAAGGATCCATGAATGCCTCAAAGTAACTGAAATATTTAGTTGGATGGCTTAGTTTTAGATGAAGAAATAAGACTTAGAAAAGTTTGTTAATTTACTTGCCCAAGGTTACTAAAACTAGTAGAGATATAACTAGAACTTACACCTGCTAACCCATAGTCCATAACCCTTTTTCCATTTTAGTTACCAGGGTGAAAAATCTTTAATATATATGTAAATATATAACAGTTATATGTATAACTTGAAGATCATCAGAAAACCTTATTACCAAATCCAAAGCATATGAACCTTTCTGGGATTTGAAATTTGGACTCTTCCCAGAGGTGTGTTCTGAATTGACTTAAATTAGGCAATTGCCAGAAGCCCTATAGACAGAAATCTATTAAATAAATATGGACGTGCTATCCACTTACTATTATAGATAATACGTCAGTCCCTGATTCTAGCTTGATAGTTAATATCAAAGAGCTATCTATCTGGGCAACTGAAGAGTAGAGTTGCTCGGCCTTCACTGATCCAACTGTCAGAAGCCCTTGACATTTAGGAAGAATTGATTCAAGTACTTGACTATATGAGAAACACTTCATCTGTGAAGCCACATTGTCCATTATGTTATATAGCATCCACTGTGTTATAATTTTAAAAATACTAAAACTGCATTTAGACATTAGAATTTAATGTCAGGAAAAAGTCTATTTGGTATTTTCTTTTATCAAAATATAAATTTTGACCCAACTACTCTCAGAAGATCGAAACAGGACTCTTACTTATCACCATACACAAAAATCAACTCTAAATGGATCAAAGACCTAAATGTAAAACCTCAAACTAGAAGAATCCTAGTAGAAGATGTAGGAAACTCTTAGGCATGTTGGAGTAGGCAACCAGTTCTTGATCAATTCTCCAAAAGTGAATGCCATAAAAGATAAGATAGACAAGTGAGATCTCATCAAACTGAAAAGCTTCTGCAAAGCAAAAGAAACCATCAAGAGAGCGGGGAGACAGCCCACAGAATAGGAAAAAAGATTTGCCAACGGTATATTTGGCAAAGGCCTAACATCCCGGTTCTACAAGGAACTCAAATGTGCTGAAAGGGGGGAAAATCCCTATTAAAAAGTGGACAAAAGATATGAGTAGACACTTCTCAGAAGAAGACATATGAGCAGCCAACAGATACATGAAAAAATGCTCAGCCTCACTAATCATCAAAGAAATGCAAATCAAAACCACACTGAAATACCACCTAATCCAGCCAGAATGGCCATCAGCAATAACTCAGAAACCAACAGGTACTGGAGAGGATGCGGGGAAAAGGGAACGCTTCTACATTGTTGGTGGGAGTGTAAACTAGTACAACCTCTGTGGAAAAAACGTGGCAATTTCTAAAAGATGTAGAAATCAAGCTTCCATACGACCCAACAATCCCCCTTCTGGGAATATACCTGGAAGAACTCAAATCACTGTAGAAAAAAGCATACCTGCACACACATGTTTATTGCAGCATTATTCACAACAGCAAAAACATGGAACTGACCGTGCTGCCATTGAAAGAGAACTGGATAAAGAAAATGTGGTACATATACATGATGGACTATCATGTAGTCATAAAGAAGGACAAAATCATGGACTTTCACAGCAATTTGGGTGGATTTAGAGTCTGTTATACTTAATGATCTACCACAGAACCAAAGATCTGGTACTACATGTACTCATTCATAAGTGGACCCTGGACATTATCATAATACTGTAAGATAGCATCGGCAGTAGTGGAGCACTGCCAGCGGAGGGAGGAGAGCTCACATAACAGCAATAAGGGTACCTGATCTCAAACTAGGTGAAGTGGGGGCCGAGGCCCAAACTTTACCTAGACAGTAACTACTTAGGTACCCAACCCTGAATTGTACCCTACATCTTTAAAATAAATTTTTAAAAAATCAATAAAGGTAAAACAAATAATAATGCCATGTCTCTTTACTTCTTCGGAGCAAAGTGTTACAAATCCTTCCCTGCGAATCTTACTCTCCACCATGTGCTTTGCTGAAATTTCAGTCTTTGTTTTTTATGTAGCCATTACTTTGTCACCTCTCTAAGCTTTGCACAGAGCTTTGAGCAAGTGCTTTTTCATGAATTAAATGTGACATTTGTATTAAAAATATTATCTTTTAATGTATCTTTCTCAAGTTCTTATGTTACTCATGTGTGTGCTATGATTTATTTGTGTCTCTGTGATCCTAGCAGGATGTCTGTTTTCAAACTCTTGGTGTCTAATTAACTTGGGTAAATATGTATTATTCAGGGACACACATTAATTTCTGTTTGACTGTAGTTGCAATAATTCAAGGAGGAAATAACCTGAATGCTTTGCTGTCTGTACTTTCTTAAACTCAAATTTAAAAAAGATTCTTCTTCATCCCTGTGCTCCTCCCAGTTATCTTCTAATTATAGCATGTGTCTGTGTGTGTCTGTGCGTGCTCATGTATACATGCATGCTTTCATTCTGACCCTGTGTGTGCTAAATCTCAAGAAGGAAGGCACTCAGTGCCAAAGTAGTGCAGAATGTTGTCATTTAAGGAGGAACTATTAACTACCACACAGGACACCTTCCCATGATCCTTGAAGGTGGTATTTATTATTTTGGTGAATTTACTGGTTGTGGGACCTAGGACCTTATTTTTAGGTATAAAAGACTCAGAGACGTAGTATATACTCAGCACACCAAGAAAGTTCATCTCACAGGAATGATTTCACATTATCCAAATTCATGAGACTGTTGTATAATGCCATAATGTCAATTTGAAAGATAAATACAGCCTCAATTCAACTGGAAGGCACATGTTGACTTAAGCTATGCATTCTGTCCCTTTATGCCAATTTACATGGGCTGGCCAATTAAAATCTAACAGCTGCTGGTGAGCTGGGTATCTGAATATTTAAAAGCTGCCAGCTAAGACAGCCAGCTGTGTACACCTCCTCAAAAGGGGTGACAGGGATGATGTTACCAATACAACAATAATACTAGAAGGATACTGACTTGGGAGACTTTTGCCCCGTACCTGCCTGTGGGTCTGTAACTATTTTTTTCATGCTGTCTAAAAATCAACTTCATTCTAATTGACACATTTTCTTCTTTTGCTATGTTAATAATGCCTATGAGTCTGCCCTTTGGAACTATTATTTTTTCATAGTAGGGCACTTCCCCCGGCTATGTTTTGGGCAACACCTCATTCTGGTTCTTGTAGTAACAATTGTGCGATTTTAAATGAAATGATAATAGTATTTGTTACTTTTCACATTCATATTTAATCTTACCATTGCTGATTATTTCCGCCATATGGTCATTCATTCTCCAGAATCACCTCACTGCTGTGGCTCACTGTTACAGCAGCTTTTTTTTTCCCTTAACTTTTGCCCTCCCTACCCCACTTCCATTCTTTTTTTTTTTTTTAAGTGAATTGACATTTTATTTATTGTTTTAAAATTTTTATTATTTTAAAGCATTTGTAAATTTTAGATTCAAGGGTTCCACATATATTCATTACATGGACATATTGTGTAGTGGTGAGGATTGGGTCACAGGTGGCTGGCCCATTCCTCAGACAGTGAACAGTGTGCCCCGTAGGTAGTTTCTGAAACCTAGCTCCCCTCCCTACCCCCCCCTTACTAGTGTCCCCAATGTCTATTATTTCCATCCTTGTGACCGTTTAGCTCCCACATATGAGTGAGAACATGCAGTGTTTGGTTTTCTGTTTCGGAGTCAGTTTACTTAGGATGATGATCTCCAGCTCCGTCCATTGTTGCTGCAGAGAACACAATTTCATTCTTTTTTATGGCTATGTAGTATTTCATGGTATATATACTAGGTAGCCATAAAAAATGTGGTGTATATATATACACCACATTTTCATTATCCACTGATTGGTTGATGGGCATTTAGGTTGATTCCACAGCTTTGCGATTGTGAATTGGGCTGGGACAAACATGTGGACGCAGGTGTCTTTGTTATAGGAAAATCTCTTATGGACATCAGCCTAGACAAAGAATGTATGGCTAAAACCCCCAAAACAGATGCAACTAAAAGAAAACAAAAAATAATAATAAGTGGGACTTAATTAAGCCAAAAAGCTTCTGCACAGCAAAAGAAATAATCTACAGAGTAAAAGGTAGCCAACAAAATGGGAGAAGACATTCACGAACTAAGCTTCTGACAAAGGACTAATATCCAGAATCTACAAAGAACCCCATTCTTAATTCAATGCTCTTCTAATTGCTTTTACTCTAAGCCTGTGGTCAACTGAAGCTATTAAAAAATGCATTTTTCTGTTTCCTCTTTTTCCTAGTAGGGCAATCATTTTTTTCTGGTCATTTTTAATGTCTTGTCACTTTCTTCTATACCATGCGTCACATTTAACATGCTTCCAAATCATTCGTGTGGTGATGGGCTTCATTTGCTCATCTCCAGTTGCTTTTGGTCATGTACTGTGTTAGTGTCACTTATGTGACTTTTTCCTTTTTGATATTAATTTATGTTTGATCTTTTAGCCACTGTAGGCTGTTTCAAAGACCCATGCAATGAGAGTGTTCTTGGTAATACCTTGGACATCATTTGAAGCCTTGGGCATTTTCAGCTGGAATTCAGTTAAAGCTCCAAGCATTTTCTGGGGATTAAAAAACTGTCATGAGAATAATGAGGAGCTTTTGTTAAAAAAAACAAAACAAAACAAAACTTAATCCTCTTCAAAATGCCCCAGATTGCCTCCCAATTGGACCCGTGAAGACATTTGGTGTGGGTCTCCATCTGCACTACAGCAAACTTCTTTTATTATTTTTCAGTCTTATTAGCACAACTACAGTTCTCTTTACATCTCAGGATTACTAATGTGATCCAGATTTATTATCTCTGACCGTATAAAACTAAATTGTTCCGAAATACTACTGTGTGTGGATGCATGTGTGGTCTGGCAGAGTTAGACTTTCCTCTTTCTATCTGGTCCTGATGAAATTCAGGTACTGTTCTTCCCATGTTTCATCATCTCTTCTCACCTTTTAATAAACTGAGAGCCAAGTACTCTTTTCATCCCTATTTTACAGATGGGGAAAAGAAAACTTGCTAAAGGTCGCACTGCCAGAAAGTGAGCACCTAGAACCCCGGATGTCTGACTTCAGTTCCTGTTTTCTTAATCATACCTCATGATGGTGTCTCCCTTTGGCTTCCACCTTCATAACCGTCCCCTTTGTCCATTCAAACAGCCCATTTCACTCAAGTCAGTTGAAGTGTACGAATATGCTTTACTCAGGTGTGAGAATGTCATATTCAAATTGACTAACATGTATGCTGCATTGGCTAACAATAAGCATTTTGGCTTAGACAGGTTTCCAAAGTTTTATTTTATCTTATTATTTTTTTTCCAAAGTTTTATAAATGGATGTCTCCAGCCAAGAATCAAGAATCAATTTTAAAAGACCATTCGACCATTCACTCTTTGCCCAGATTAAGCTAACTTCCCTTTAGTCTGTTTCTCACCTTCTAGTCCCTAAATCTGACCTATACAATGTAGTTCTTAAGACCCAGCGTTTCTCTTTCTAGTCGGCCTAGGATCCCATAGTAGTCATCAGGATCATCTCAGAATCTCCACTAATTCCTGGCTTATCCAAAAAAAAAGCGTGTCCAAGATTATCCTCTAGTAATATGGTTGTGGTCATAACTTTACCACTGACCCCTCCCATGAACTAGTGATGCTTTACCCTTGGCCTCCAGATAAGCTTTCAGCTTTCCTGGCTTCCGTGCTCAAAACACATGTCCTGCTCTCTCTTTTAATGAATACGGGATATTCTCAACTATTTTCTGCCGCAAGCTTCCAAATACATGTGTAAAGCTCAAATTTATTCCAGTTAATCCCAGATGGGAAGAAAGTAGAAATTCTTTTATTGTGCCTCTTATAGGTATGTCAACCTTTGTCAGGAGTATCGATGTCTGACTAGATGTTGCCATAGTTCTGCTTTTATTGGAGCAGTGCCCTGTGGTACTGCTGTAATTAAGGGCTTAAGTTCATTTAAAAACTCTAGTTCACTGCTATGTAATAAATAGGTGTTCATCTTTACTTCAGGAAAACTCCATATACCCCAGAACTGGGAATCGATCTAGTGTTATCTGTGCCCCCCAAAAGTGATGTGATCTGATCAAATGTTACTATACTATTAGAAGCAAAAATAGAAATGAAACAATAGGACTAAATTACCCTACATCTTGTCAAACAAGTAAGCAATCCATTAAAGTTATGTCACCAGATGAGAAATAAGAAACTAATATGGAGACTAAACATTCTGGGGGATCTTTTCTGAAAGGCAACTGGGAAAATTAGGTTGCCAGACCATAACAGATGGTCAGGAGAGCAAATGATCAATTTGAAGAAAGCTGCAAAGTTCAGGAACACCAGGGAGATAAAATTACCAGTGCCAGCAATTAGAGAAGTTGAGTAGGAATAATTTGCTGAGACTCCAGTCAAAGCGATAAAAGTACTAACTTTATTTTTAAAAATAATAAAATACACGTTCATGTTTTTATTCACTTGGCAGAACATAAACTCCAAACTAACATCATGCAAATTTTCTAATTCTAATGTGAAGCAACATTTACCTTTTTCTTAAATACTGGTATTTGTTGTTTTTTTCATATATTATAATAATAGCTTTTCAGGTACGATTGTGAATATCAGAGGCATAAACCCAGGTTGCTATGACATGAGATAATAGCTATGGTATGGTTATATTAAGGTTTGATTAAACCTACCTGTTTAATAACCAGGTACCGTACAAACTTTTGATTGGATTAAGTGGTCTTTTTGCCCTCTGTGGTTATTAAAGTCATTTTTTTTTTTTTTTTTTTTTTTGGCTTGCAGCTGGCCCCAAAAACAGACTCACAGATGAATTTGCTTCATTTTTCCAATCTGTAAACATTTTTAAAAACTTTATGACTAATTCACCACTGACAGAAGTATTTCAAGAGTTTGGCAATGAAGCCTCTGGTACTTATTATGAAAAATGTTTTGGTGCCTAGTGCAAAGTGTGGCACTTTCTGGGGTCAAGATATATGTGTGAATAAAGCAATAAGTTGGTACAACCATCTCCCTGTCTTGGAACTGAACTAAGTTTTTTATCAGTTGTACCCTGTTAGCTCTCTGGGACATCTTTCAAAAGAGGCTGATTCCAGCTCAAAGACAACAATATGCTTTGAATCTCTAGGGTTAGTGACAGGGTCTCCATGGGATACTATAAAAACTAAAGAATGTCTGGAAGATCTGATGAGTTGCCGACATCTGGGTTTGTTGTTTTTTTTTTTCCCAAACAAAACCAACAAGTACCCCATTTGGGCATCAGTACCACATGACATTGAGTCATGAAATGAGATCGAAAAGGTGACTAAGTAACCCAAAAACAGGCAAAAAAAGAAGAAAAGCAAATAATATGCATAGCTAGTTTCTAAGTTAGCTGCCTTTACCCTAAATGTTTATTATTTTTTCTGACTCCTAATCAAGTTTTTTAAAATAGAAGATTGCATTAATATTGCAGTAACATTATTTCAGATTATAGAAGTTGCCTTTATTTCGAAAGCAGGTCATTTATCACTTAACTTTCTTGGTTGATGATGCTACCATTGCATCTTTATGAACCTGTATAATGCTGTGATTGTTGTTACCAATATAAAAAATTTTATGAGTATCCCCTTTACAAGATGCAAAGCAGAGTTGCCCCAAGGCTTTGGAGGAAAATAATCTTTACTCACTCCCCTTGGCATTATTCATCAACTCACCAACAGATTTACAGACAGACACAAAAACAATGTGTGATAGCCTCGGACCTAAAGGAAAACCTCCTGGGTGATCATAATGAATCTAAATATTCAAGTGCCAGTGTGTGAACTACAAGCAATCATAAGCCAACTAACCAAGACAGTTATCAGACAATACTATGTTAGAGATATTGAGGGACATGCACATACACAAAAAAGATATGATCCTTGCCCTGAAGGAACAGGGATATTGGAAGACAAAACCTTGAAGTAGTGTTCTGTGGTGGAAAGGAGACAGGGTCTGCGCTCATGACAGCCTGACCCAGTTTCGAATTCAGACCTACATGCTGTTTGTCAGTTATATCAACTTTTGATCCTGGGAATGGGAAGAATAATATCACCTACTCTCAGAGTTGATATTAGAATGAATGGAATGATTTATTTGCAATAGAATGAAATATTTACATTGTAAAAAGTATTTTTCAAAAAGCCACCTTCTGTAATGCTAGAGAAGGCAAACTCAACCTTTATTGGGTGAGTCAAGAGAATGAAAATTGAGAAAGTAAATTTGCTTTATGGAAGAAAAAGAACTAAAGAGTGACCGTGTGTGGAGAATGGAAGGGGTGGGGAAATTCCAGCAGCAGAAAAACTTGGAGCTGAAGAACTGGGAAGGTATACAGAGAGAGATCAGGCAGCCAGCAGTTGAAGAAGTTAAAACATAGGTATTTACCGATCATTTAAAATTTGTATTTTTCTCTGCATGTAAATTGTGTAAACGTTTTAATGCTTTGTAGATTTGAATTTGTTTTAGGAAGATAGAGCCAAGTTTTGAGTTTTGGTTTGAAGTATCATGGTAAGAATCAAGGCTACTACAGGGTCCCACTTCTATCTGGGTCACATAGATAAGATACTTGGCTATTGATAATAGTAATAATAGTAAACTTTATTCAACTAACTGCTAATAGTTATTCAGAGGAAGGAAAAAAATCAGTATGTACTGGAATAACAATAACAGCAACAACAAGAAGATATTTTGGAAAGAGTGGGACTACTTGTCTTAAAAAATGATAGATAAAACTTTCAAGATGCCAGGGGTGGTGGCTCGTGCCTGTAATCCCAGCACTCTGGGAGGCCAAGGTGGGAGGATTGCGTGAGCTCAGGAGTATAGGATCAGCCTAGGCAACATAGCAAGACCTCATGTTTACAAACAAATTTAAAAATTACCCAGGCATGGTGGCATGCACCTATAGTCCCAGCTACTCAGGAGGCTGAGGCACAATGATGGCCTGAGCCCAGGAGGTCAAGGCTCCAGTGAACTGTGATCAGTGCACTGGAGACTCCAACTCAAAACCAAAACAAAACAAGACAAAAAAAAAAATTCAAGAAAGGAAGAGAGAAGAGAAGTCATTTCTAGTGGAAACTGCATGGGCTAAGGTGTAGAAGCAAGAGTATATATGGCACAAATGGAAAATCTGAAGAGAACATTTTGATTATAACAGGATGTTTATTAAGAAATACTGAAATTATGTCTAGACAAATTAGAATCACATTGAGAAGAGCTTTGAAAGCCACATGAAGAGGTTGTAATTGCAATAGTAAGCAGGCAGGACCTATGGGAAGGTTTTGAGAAGGAATATCTAATTATGGAGATTTTACTTTAAAAAATTAATCAGCCTAGACTGGAAAGAGAAGAAGTTAAAGACCAACAAAAACAAGTAGGATGTTGCTGCCTGAAAAATGGTATAAGAAGACAGAAAACTTAAATTTGGAGGAAAAAATAGCACACCTTGGTAAGAATTATGGAAAACTAAATAATAAAGGAAGTTCTGAGATGGCAACCTGGAACAAAGATGGTGTTGTAAATAGAAAGAGCAGAGCTGACCAGGGAAATCTGACTAAATCTGACTAAATCAGCGAGATACTTGGATGTGTCATGAGGTCAGTCAGAAATAACTGGAACAAAGGTGAAAGTTAGGATGGATGATGCTGATGAAGCCATTGCTTGCATAAAGTAAGATAGCTTAGCTTCTAAAATTTTAATAGATTTGTTGAAAAATTGAGAGTAGACAGAAAAGGAATAAATTACCCAGAAAGAAGGCTATAGAAATCAAAAGAGGAAAGAATTCCAAGACATCTTGATGCTTCCCTAACTTAATAAATGACACCACCACTCACAGTTACTCAGACCAAAACCTGAGAGTCATCCTGAATTTCTCTCCTTTCTCACCCTTCACTCAACCCATCAACCAGTCTCGATTAATCAACCTTTAATCATCCATCCCAGTCTGCCATCTCCATAGCTGCCACCTGGGCCAGCTTACCAACATCTCTCACCAGGGCCACAGCAGGAGCCCTATAAATCACCTCACTGCTTTCCTTGGCCTCAGGGCCTAAAAATCTGAGTATTCCTAAAATATAAGTCAGATTACACATCCTCTTTAAAGCCCTCTAATGACTTCTGCTCATACTTAGAACAAAGTTCAATGTCCTTGCTGTGGCTCCCAAAGCCCCAGATGACCTGACTTGATGTCTTTTGAGAACTCAACTCCCACTGCTCATTCCTTCTTTCAGTCCACTTTACCATGATCTTCACCTTGATTTTCATTGGTCTCCAATACCCTAAGATATATTAAATGAATAAAAAGATACATGTGTAATATAATATCAGGTCACACAAGTTTTGTCAAGAAAAATACCACAGGTGAGAGAGGGTAACACTGGCCTAAGTCTCTTCCTTTGTCATTCCTACCACCTGGACTCTGCTCACACCACCTGCATCACCACTATCAGCAACACACATATATCTTCATGACTTGATTTTTGTGCTTTATTTTGTTCTGTGAGTATACTGAGTGTCAGTTACTGTCCTAGACACAGGAGGTCCAGCAGGGGGATAAAAACAGACAATCCTCCCTTTCCTTTTAGAGCTTCCAGTCTACTTGGGGATCAGACAACAGACAAGATGAATAAGTAAAATATGGTGTGTAATAGATGATAGTAAGTGCTAAGGGGGAAAACAAAGCAAGGAAAGGGGATAGGAAGTATCTTTGTTGCATAAGGTAAACATGAGTTTTACTTTTTTTTTATTATAAAGATGTAGGGTACAATTCAGGGTTAGATATACAAACATTGATTATGCAGGTACCCTTCTTGATGAGGTATGCCCCTCCTTCCCCTAGCAGTTTTCCTCAACTGCCAATCCCACCCCCTCTCCCCTAACAGTTTCCCATTACTGCCAAACACTTTCTTATTATAATTGTTCAAGGTCCACTTATGAGTGAGAACATATGGTACTCTGTTCTTTGTTTCTGTGATAGATCACTGAGTATGATCAACTCCAAATCCATCCAAGTTGCTGTGAAGTCCATATATTTGTCCTTCTTTTTGGCTGCATAATATTCCATTGTATATATGTACCACATTTTCATTATCCAGTCCAGTTTCAGTGGGCAGCATGGTTGGTTCCATGTTCTTGCTATTGTGAATAGAGCTGCAACAAACATACGTGTGCAGGTATCTTTTTTGTAGAATGATTTTAGTTCCTCTGGGTATATTCCAATAGGGGAATTACTGGGCAAAGACCTAAATGTAAAAACTCAAACTATAAGAATCTTAGAAAACGCAGGAGACACACTTATGGAAATTGGAACTGGCAACCAACTCCTATTCAGAACTCTAAAGTCCAATACCTTAAGAAATAAGATAGACAAGTGGGACCTCATCAAACTAACAAACTTCTGCAAAGCCAAAGAAACCATTAAGAGAGCAGGGAGGCAGCCCACAGAATGGCAAAAAATATTTGCCAACTATACATCTGACAAAGGCCTAACATCTAGGATCTACAAAGAACTCAAACACACTGCAAGGAAAAAAACAGCACCTTTAAAAAGTGGGCAAAAGACATGAATGAGTTGCACTTTTAAGTAGAGGGGCCGAGGATGGTTCCACTGAGGGGATGCGTGAGAAAAGACTAGAAAAAAGCAGGGAGAACAAGCCCTTCTGTAGCAGACAACAAGCCAAAGACCTGCGAGGAGTGTGCTTGGCTTATTTGTGGAAAGGTGGCCAGAGAGGAGAAAAGGAGGATGTGAGGTGAGAAGAGAGAGGCAGGTCAGATTATGCAGGAATTTACGTTACTCTCTCTTTCACCTATATTATTTTTCTTCACAGAACTTCCATGATTTGATATTATATTACATATTTATCTTTTTTAAAAAATTTACTGTCTCTTTCTGCCTCACCAGAAAATAAGCTAACTAAAGGGAGGACTTTGAACTGTTCACCACGGTGATGTCTGACCCACACTAGGAACTTGATGTTATTGGATAAATTAATGAGTGAAGGGGAGGGGCCTAGAACTAATGCAAACAACTTCTTTTGGCAGAAAGGCATTTACTAGTCTGATAGCCTTCATGGATCCTTGATAACAATAAGTGCTTGAGGTAGGCTTGAAGGAGGGGTAGAGGAATAGAAGAAAGGAGACCAGATAAAGTGATATCATCCCAATCGTAAGCTTCTTTGACAACAGCTAAATTATCTAGGTGTTACACAGCTGCCTGTAGTGTATTCTTTTTTTCAACTCTCTAACTTATGATTTATTTATCTTCTTAAGTAGATACTTTACAAATCTAAGCATGTGGTATTATGCTGATTCATTGAATCCCTTGGAGAACTGACAAATTCCACCCTGCTCATTGTTAACATAATTTTAATTAAGGTGTCTTAAACCCCATGTTAAGACTTAGCTATAATCTCATTTACTGTGTGGGAGGTGTTATCTGTTTCATGATTTAGGTAAAAATCGTAGGAAAGAGATATCTTCAAACTGCAGAGTACGAGACACAGTTAAGTCTCAGTGATTGAAGAACATTTCTGTAATGAAGTGAATTAATGTATGTGAAAGAACTTTGTTAAGTAAGATCAAAATATACAAGTAATGTCATTGAAAAGACAACTGCATGTCTTCTTGTCTTGAAAAAACTGAGCACTCAAAGCTACAACTATTTTGTAATATAAGGAAGAAGCATCCTATAAAATCAGATATTTATACTGTGTTATTTAAGAGGAAATACTGTAGGCTGTGAATTGTTTATCTAAAAATCTTTTAAACATTTCAATGCTTTCTATCTAAAAAATAAAGAAAATACAGGAAAGAAAAAAAGAGGAATCTCTCCTGTAATAGAGACGGTAAAACTTTGTACAAGGAACATTTTTGGGATGAAGAAGCATGTCTAGCCCTGATGGAAATAGTCCTAACAAGGCAGAGCTCATAGCAGAGAACTGTAAACAATAGAATACAAAAATAATTAATTTCCTGAGGCTGTGTTAAGAACACCATCAACAAAAATTAGCTTCTGGGAGTTCTGTCATTTTTGTTAACTTTGGATACTTTCATCTTGTCTGATTTCTTTATAAGGAAAAGTTACCAAAGAAAACGAACACTTCTTGAGTATAATCATCATGGATTATAACAAAATGGCTAAATTTAAAGGCATTAAATAGTTTCTCTTACAAGCTTTTCTGTGGTTGCTATTAACTGTTGTTGAAAATAGTCTATGCTGCGTATATACTGTTCAAAACAATATTTAGTTCAAAGATGGAGACACTTAATATCATGTAGATTTTCTTTAGATATCAGCATATCAGAAGAAAACTTTAAATTTTATATTGCATCAGAAATAAAGCATACATTTTAAAGTTACTTTCAAGGTTTTTACAAAATGAATCGTAAAAATATGCACTTTGATTACTTCCTGGAGTATGTACTTATTTACTGTATAAATATGAAAATATTTTGAAATAAACAAAAGTAGCTTAGAAGCAGCTTTATTCCACTAGGTTTTTCTTTCTCTTGATTTGGATAAAATAGAAAATGGCAGTGATGGACAGCTACACAATTATTTCGTTGCCAAGCTATATGTGTGCCCATTTAACCTGCTTACTGACAGAGCAGTTTCCAGAATGCTATGTAAAAAACACTCCTTTGTTTCCTTGGAAGGTAGACATCCTCTCTATGCAACGTTTGTTTAGCAGGTGGGAGGGGGTGGGAAAGGCAAAGGGTACAGGCACAAGGAGTAAGCTCCAAAAAACTTGACAGCTCCATGCCTTACAGCAGGTAACAAAGATGGGGGAACAGTTGCATCTCAGCGTGTATTCAGGGGTCCTAGATCAAGGAGCTTCTGCCTTATGCATGCCTTCTCCATTTTCTTTTTTAACTGTGTTTTCCTCCACCTTCTCACAGATTTACAAAGTACATAAAGGGTGCATTTTGTGTGCCTTTGTGTGCCAAAGGGCATAAGTGTACACATTCTTTCTTTGTGTCCCTGTCTTTATATCTCTTTCTCTGTCTCTGTTTCTCTCTCATTTAAAGAAGTATATTCCCAAA
Organism: Carlito syrichta; assembly: GCF_000164805.1. NCBI lineage: Eukaryota > Metazoa > Chordata > Mammalia > Primates > Tarsiidae > Carlito > Carlito syrichta. Next base: position 429,387 of record NW_007252362.1, on the reverse strand, counting down.
ATGTAAGTTTGAGCCTTGTAAAATAGATCCTTCAGTATTCCCAAAGTGATGACTGACATGGCTTAGGAGAGGCATACTCTGCTTTCCTCCACCCATCCATCCCCACCCTCTCACCTACCCAGTCACAGACCCACATCTGCTCACTCCAGCTGCCCTTGCTCCTGCATTCAACACATTAAGGCTCCGTACCCCTTTCAGGCAGCTTCGCTGGGTTTCTGTCAGTAGACAAGACATCCCATCCCCCAGCAGTCCAGGTCAGCTCTCCATCCCCATATTCTTACCCATCACGCTTTGGGCCCCAGGCCCCGCCCTAAACTTCCCCAAATTTTAATTGCACTGATGTTGTATTCCTACTTTTATCTGCTTTGCAGCAACAGGGGCGTGATAATCCTTCTCAAAACAATAGAGGCTCCATGGCTGTTGTGGTGAATCAAATACTTGACTCATTTGTTGTAGACAAATGTTCATGTAAGATATCAATTTTTTAAAAAATTTATATAAATATTAGTAGAAATATAAACATCTCTTTGAATAAATGATAGGAGTAAACATGACAATGATAATGTAGTCATCCTTGAGATGCGTGCCAGTATCATTTTCTCCGTGTATGTGTCACTTTACTGCTGGGAACATTATGATCTCTTTTCTAATGTGGGCACCGTCCGTCAGGGTCTTTTCTCAACCTTGTGATATGTCCTATGGTTTTGTACGTTTTAAATAAAGAGCTTGTTTTTCAGGTTTCAGATAAAAGTGACACTGATGTTTCACTGAAACAAGAAAGAAAGGAAATTCTTCTTATAGACAAAGGTAAAAAAAAAAAAGAATTCGGTTTCTATATTAGCTATAATGTTTGAAACATTTTCAGTATGGCTTATTTGACAGCCTGAGATACAGATCAGAAGTTTGTTGGCAATTTGTATTCTAAAAACTGGGATTAGTGGAGAGAAGAGGAGTGGAGAGAGAAGGAGCTGCCAACCACATGTGTTTTGTTGGGGCAGAGAGATACTTCCTGGCTGGGGATAGTGCCCCCAGCATTGCCACCCTGCCTGAAATTCTCATCTTATGCCACTTTCTTCCTTGAGTTCCATTTTGAATTTTGCTGAGAGTTGATAATAGGTCTATAATTTTCAGAATCCATTTTGAAAATTATAATGATGACAATCCCCTATTTTCAGTCTTTTAGTCCCTTTCCTGCTTTTCATGGTTCCTCTGAGATTCCCTAAGTGTAGTTCAACAAATGCATTTATTAGTTCCTTCATGCCATGGGATGTAATGTGTCTCAAGTAAAAGAGTTGAGCTTATTTAAAGCATTAAGTGCCATCTTGTAATAGTCAATCCAATAATAATTTCCTGGGCAGAGAGACTGGAAACAAACTGGACTCAAAATATTTTATTTTCATAGTGTTCATTCATTGTTGTTACTCTATTCCTTTTACTATGTATTATAATATTACTATTACACAATTCTCTATTTTATTTTCATATATTTTATCATTTGCTAAGAAACCTATCCATTATTTTCATCACCATTGTCATATTTTGAAAGGAGTTTAAAGTCCTTCTTAGTCTCCTTAGTAAGTCTCGGCTCATGTGGTCTCATCATTCCCAATCTTTAGTTGCGTTGATCCATGCCATCATTCTGCATTCTCATTTGGTGGTAAGCTCTTCCTTCCTTCACACTTTGTTGCTTGGGTAACCTAGTCAGTTATTCACTGACAACTTTATGTTTGAACCCATTATTGAGGTCCCTAAAAATCACACTTTTTATTTTTCATCTTAATTGCAATAACTTACAATTTCACAATCAGGATTTCTTTTGTAAGAGTCTCTTCATTTTAAATCCAGTATTTTATAGACTTTTCAGACTATTGCTGTGATTTCAAGTACAGTCCCGTTGGGTTTCCAAATTGTACTGGAAAAATTGCTAGCACAATTTGATCTTAAAACTAATACTTAATTTCAAACACTCATCCTAGATTTGACTGGAACAAATTGTGAAATACTTTCAAATGACAATAGTTATGAATTAGTTGGTGGCTGGGTTACAAATTTTCACTTTGCGTACAAGTCAGTGAGTAATACCAATGGTACCTACAGCATGCTTGAACAAGCCCTATCTGTCCATTCTTTTTTATATTTCCCTTAAAAGAGTCAGATCCTCGACCATTTACCCCCCATCTAAAACTTACCTTGTTGCTGTTCTGTTCTACGTGACCTTCAATAACTCTAAACCTGTTGACAAAAGTTTACTTGGTGGAACAACATGCCTGAGCAGTTATAACAAAGAATTCTAGAGATAGATGGACAAAGGACACATTGATTTGTTGTTTATACTGTCCCAAGACACTCTTAAAACCAATCTCAGTGCATCATAGGATTTCTACTTTGCTGTGGACTGGAAACAAATCAACAAAACTCTCTGAACTTATAATTCTGAGGTTCCCTTTTTCCCTGAGAAGACCAACTAGCTTATTCTAGGTCGCCTCATGCTTTAAAGTTCAGCTCCCTACTGGAGTCCCTTTTTTAAAAAAAAATTGGAACCTGTCAGAATGTCTTTGAACCTGAACCCCAAATGGGAGAGAGTGGGAGTCTAGAGGGAAGATAGTTATTTAAGCAGAGTAGGGAGTCTAAACGGTCTAATAGTCATCCCTGCACCAGTATATAAACATCAATTTAAAAATTCCTGAAAAAAGAAGCTACAGAACCTTTTGGATTACTATATATGCTATCTATACTTTATAAAAGAACATTATGAACTACCTCAAGAACGTATTTTAAATTGCTTTCAATTGGTGGAATTTTATAAGTGGATATTGGAGTGCAAATCCAAATTATACCCTGGTAGTTAATGAACTACTCACATTTCTTTTGGTTTGGTGATCATCCAAATGTGATTGTTTTGTCTATGTTCTTTCAAAGAAAAACAGGAGCCATGCAGTGATGCTCCTGTGATGGAAACAAGCTCTTCATTACCTAATTGGAAAAGGTGAGTGCACCACAATTATACAGATTTCAAGTGAGAGTGCAGTTATACTGTTGAAAAGTATTTATCAGTGTTTAAATACAAGAAGAAGGAAAATAACAGCAACAAAGGCAATCAAGAATGGAACCAAATATCACAACGGAGACAAAAAAAAAAAAAGAATAGAAATACACCTTTTCCCTAAGCCGTTTCATTTCTTTTGTGAGGATTTAGGAATAATGGAATGGAGCAGGCTTAACTTCCTACCCACAGCAAGTTACCAATTCAAATTACTGCAGTATAGTTGAAGGACTGAAAATGTCAGGTGCATAAAAGGTATGACTAAGGAATCGTGAACTGATTTGTTTTCTCCATGGTTCATTATCATATTGTCATACATACATGTATTTATAGTCATTGCATGCTTTAATTTTCTTGACATGAGAATTTTGTCACTTTAAAAATAAAAGCAGCTGAATATTTTGGATGTACAGTAGAATTAAAGGAATGTTTTTAAGGACGCAAATTCTTATCCTCTACTACAAACCATCTAAGCCATTTTCCAAGACATTCAGACCATCTCTCTGAATCCAAATCCTCATTCTTCTATTCCAAAGCCTTTTTATCCCCCACCACTTCAATGGTAAGTTATAAATTCCTTGGATGACACAAATCCTTCTCTCTCCTGCCTCTATTTGTAGCTCTCACTTTGCCTCCCAGAGGTTCTGAATTACTTACAGTTCTGTTTTATCACATCTTCTCTTGGTTGTCTGTATGACTTCCTTTACCTGTCTACTCTCTGCAACTCGTCTACCAGTCTCAGTTCCGCTTTCACTCAAGTCAGGTCAAGTGTTCCCTTCTTTGGGGTCTCCCTGACTCTCCCAGGCAAACTCAGATATTTATAGAGCTACTATTGCAGTGATCAGATTGTATTATAGTTTGTTCACCTTCAATAATAACTTGTTAAATACCAACTGTGTTCTCACACACTGTGGTGAGCAGTGATTCACAGTCAAGTGGAATTGTCGATTTGATTGTCTTCCCATTGCACGCAAGCTCCTTGAGGGCAGGGGTCATGTCTTGTCTTCCTCACAACTCTAAGCCTCTGAGGGTCTTTCCTGATGACTCCATCTAAAATAGCCCACCCCATTTCTGACAAACCACACACTCTCATCATCCTGTTTCATTTTTTTCAAAACACTTATTGCTATTTTAAGGTATCTCATTTACTCATCTATTTCTTTTGCCATTTTTAATTCTAGCTTACTTATTTTATCTGTTTTCCACTGGAAGCTAACTCACTCCATGAGAGCAGGGACTGTCTTATTTAAACCTGTGTTCCTTGTATCGAGAATGGCACTTGACTCATAGTTGGCACTCAGTAATACTTGTTGATTGACTAAATTATGTGACTTTTCCTGCATGCTGTTGTTAGACCTTCTCATGGCCAATGCTTTAACCTATCATTATTTATTAAAAATTAAGATTCATCTAAAACCTAAAACACATTTGTGTGTATGCATTGTTTCATATAATACCTTTAAGTCTTTATGAGATTATGAGGTTTTTTTAATTGCTGTTTTTAAATCACATATTATGCAAGCATAATATGAACTACAATCCAACTAAAACAATCCTAATGAAAGAACCTTATCAAATGCTTTACTAATGGTGATGACAAAGATGATTATGATAATAATAATAATTAGATACTATTTACTGAGCACTTACACCAAACATTGAGCTAAATTTTTTGTGTATCCCATTTAATCCTCAACACAACTCCATTAGGTATGCCCCATTTTTATTAGACTGAAGAAACAAAAGTTTGGAGAAAAATCTTCTGTTCTGGTGTAGGGCCTTTTCCCTTCAACCCCAGTACCAGCTTGAATTTCCAGGATCCCTAAAATGGTTCAAAGAAAAAAAAGACTTTCTTGATAAGATTTCAGCATAAAGAAGGTTATGACTAATGAGCATTCAGACACTGTGTAAGTATTCTTTAACAGAAAATTAAGCATTGGTTTATATAATGTTTTTAATCTTTAAAAAAATCAGCTGAAGTTATTCAGTGTAATTAATGCCAAAGAACTGCTGGCAGTAGATGTGCTTTCCATTTGATAGAAACTATTATCCAATTTTAAAGGTCCTCACAGTACAAACATGCAAAAAAACAAAAAACAAAAAAAAAAAAACTCTTTACAGCTGTGAACCTAATTTTTGGATGTCAATATGAAAGGATTACAAAAATCTCCTTTTTTACTTGACAAACGAAACACTGCATGATTTGACCCCTGCCCACCTCCCCACCAGGGTCATCTCCCATATTGTCCTGCCTCCCAGCCCTTGTGTACTTGCTTGTTCCTACAGTACTGGAAGCTTTAGTCCCATCAAAATACAACACTACGTTATTCAACCTTACCGTGAGTTGTTTTCCTGCAACCGGGTCACCTGGCTCCCATGGTAGTGTCCACTTTGCAGAGAAACCTTCCCACCTGAAACCCTCCCACGGTAGTACCCACTTTGCGGAGAGGAAACCGCAGCTCCCTTCCCAGGGCCATGGTCCCAATGCTGACCTCTCTTATTCACTTCACTCTCTGCTTCTTGCTCACTCCCCTCCAGCAGATTTGAACACTTCTGCCTCCAGATTATGACTCAATCTCTCTCTCAATGGACTTTGTTCCTTTTTTGTTTTATTTCTGTGCATTTTCTCTCAGACTAAATAGAACTTTAATTTAAAAGTCTCTTTTATTTGTGGTTAAGTGATTTTCTCTGGTAGTAGACTTTAATATGTTGCCTCTTATTTTAAGTGTGTTTTTTAAAAATAAGTTTTTGTTTTGTGGTTACTGTGAAGCTTACAAGAAACATAACAAGCTAAAAAGTCTCTTTTAGCAAATAAGAGGCAAGGAGTATATGACTCCTGTTGTTAAGAATAAATTATTACCAATTTTATTCCATTGTTACCACACAGAAACCTTGAAACAGTGTATGACAGGAATAAACAGAAACTCTTCTAATTAAGAATTGATGTTATCCAACCACAGAGGTGGCACTTTTAAGCCACCTCTGTGGTTGGATAACATCAATTCTTAATTAGATGTATGTTCTTGCTTTCATTTGTTACGCATTAACATTTTGCTCACTGTATTATTGTTTCTAAAGTTACAAGGAGGGATCCAAAAATACCTGAAATTTATTTATAAAAAATTATGTGTTTATTATTACATGTTTACATCTCAGTCACCTTCAAATACTCTCCATTTGATGCAATACACCTATTGAGATGCTTTTTCCACTGCTCAGAACAGTTTTTGAACCCATCAATTTTGATGTCTTTTAGTGCTTCTGTTGTTTTTTGTTTTACCTCTTTTATATTGGCAAAACATTTCCCTTTGAGAACCTTTTTCATCTGTGGAAACAAAGTCGCTTGGGACACAATTGGGTGAATAGGGAGGATAGGGCACAGGTGTCTTGCTGTTTGGGGTCAACAACTGCTGAACTCTAAGCACAGTGTGGGTCTTTATGGTGTCATAGTAGAAGAACCAGTTACCTGTTTGCCACAACTCGGGACATTTCTTCTGTAACACAGACTCTCACAGCAACATCAGCTGGTACACTGATGCCAGTGGGTTCCTAGAACACTTACCTAGTGCATTCCATTTGACATAAACTATTATTCAATATAGAGGAAGCCTATACTATGAGGGATCTGCCCTCCAGAAGATAATTCCAGTTTTGGGGGGGGATCCCCTTTTATATTAACATCTGATGTGATTCCTAATTTGAAATCATAATCCTCAGCTTGCCCAGTGTGCCTCTGGAAGATGTAAATCTAAATTGTGGACACAAAGGAAAGGTTTCTGTGAGTGGCAATTGTCAAGTTGATTCTTCATTGACAACATCTTCTTCAACCATATCTGTCAAGGAAATAGTGAGAAAACTGACATCTAACTTAAGGTAAAGATATTTACTCACACATTTCCACATGCTTTGTTGAACTTTCTAAGCAGTGACAACTTCTAGGCTTTTTTCCCTACTGGTAACATTATTTAATAAATTCAATAGAATGACTATGACTTATCTCAATTATGCTAATTTAGATATACTACGGGCTAAATATCTCTTGAAATAGAACTACAACCACTAACTGCTTGTCATGTGTTCCATCAGTATGGTGGATGTTAGTCCTCTCTTAAATGTCATAAAGAATTCTTACTGAATTTTCCTTGTTACCTTTTTTTTTATTCCCACAAAAACTCTCATGATATTTGTGTGGCCTTTTGAAATCTGTTTTTTGTTTTGTTTTGTTTTTTAGTTTTAGACGCTGAACTTTCTCAGGGAAAGTGAGTTTTACTTGTTCTGTCCAGTGTGGAATGTTAACATTTGTGTACGTGGTTATTTGAGGAATGTAGATGTCTGGGTCTCAGTTCTTAAAGAGTAGAAACAGGGAGGGAGTAAAGTTTAAGATTTAGGGTTTTTCCAAACAGGGACTGATGATAGGAGGGGACTTTACAATCAATCAAAGAAGTATGAATACAGAAGAGTGCTCTAAAATAGGTGTCATATGGGAGGGTGAGGGCTGGGTCCACTGGCACCACTAAATGAGCATACTATATCGGTTTTGTTGGGGTTCACAGACTTTTGTTAGGTTTTGGGAGGCCTGTGTAGAGTGAGAGGCTCTGGGCTGAGGAGAACACACGACATGCCCTAGCTGGAATTGGGGTCTCACTCTGTTGCCCTTCTTGGCTCAGGGGATCCTTCTGCTTCAGCGTCCTGGGTAACTGAGACTACAGACGTGTGCTTGTAGGGACAAGATATGGCAGTGTTGCTTAGGTTGGTCTCAAACTTCGGGGCTCAAGCACTCCTCCCTCTTCAGCCCCAAAGTGCTGAGATTACAAGCGTGAGCCACTGCACCTGGCCAGTAGTTATCATTTTTAATCCTTTATTATACTTCAGACAGTCACCCAAATATTTTTTTATAAATTAATTCCTTATTCTCACAAACTTCCAAGGTTGGTATTATGAAGATGATAAAGCTCAGAGAAACTAAGTAACACATCTAAAGTCTCATGGACAATTATACTACAACTAAGGACATGGCTGGGTTTAAGCCCAGCTCCCTAATTTCCAATCCATGCTCTAAACCATATACAGTATATGGATTTTCCTCTCTCTACATTAGGAGACCTGGAGAGTGTATTACGGCAGAGTTTGGATGCATAATGACTTAAATTTCTTTTCATTTACACTTTCTTTTTTAAATTTATCATTTTCCTTCTTTTTTGATTGGCTAATTTTTATTATTCACCCGAATGTAACACTTCTCTTAATTTTAATAAGTTACATGTGATCAAAGAGGGGATAATCTGATTGAGTGTACTAAGGCTCTAAAGTACATTCACTTCTTTCATTAGGCATCGATAGAAAATTAAACTTTCCCAGAAACCATCTTCCTAATGAACATGGAGACTCTCTGTTGTTTAGAATCATTATACTGTCATCAACTGAGCACTTGAAAAGCCAAATATATTAATATATCAGCTCTGTTCTGTACCAGCTTACATCTTCTGAAGTGATTGTTTTATAAAAAAACATTTCATGGAAAAAGGTTGGGCAGAACACAAGGCTTTAACGAAAATAAAATGAGCTGCTCATCTGACCAGTTTTTTCTCTTGCCTTTAGCAACATTGCATGCATTTTCTCACATTTCATCAATGAAAACAGAGTACTTGTTGTCTTTGTTAGGTGTTTTTGTTGTTATTGTTTTTGGTTTTGTACTGCATTATTTGTTATTTTCTATCTGGTCTGCAAGTTATTTCTTGAAGTAACGATATTAAATTCCCCAAGGCATGAAGATTGTGGCTAACAGTGTACAAAGTAGAGGGACAACGTTCTTTAAACCGAGACTTGCTCACAATATTTACGTTGCTTGTCACTGATAAAAAACAGTGATCTTTTAAGTGTGTAGAGTGTTTCCTTAGACATGGCATCATCCTTCACACTTCCTACAGTCCCAAAGTAGGGTCCAGCCACCTCTGTTTAATTAATGTTAGCCTAATCAATTAATTTAAAATTTAGTTTTTATTGTCCATTTTTTCTTACCTGATCATATTCAGTTTGGCATTTTCCTGTCCTGTTATTTCTTGATTTATGTGTATTTGTTTATTTAAACCCCTCATAAAGATGGGATTTTTCAAACAGTTTGATGTATATTAACATATATTTAAAGGATATTTTTAATTTAATTAAAAGGGATTAATATAAAAATCAGGGATTAGCAATACTACTAACAACTATTTCTAGACATTAAAATATTTTGGGGGGGCACACCTCATTAACAAGGGTATCTGCAAAATGAACATTTGTGTATCTGACCCTGAATTGTACCCCACATCTTTAAAATAAAGAAATTAAAAGTTAAAAAAATAAATAAAATAAGACATTTTTAAAAATTTCAAATATTAGGGTACAACTGAGTTATGTTAATTAGTAGTAACTAAGCTGAAATGGGATCCAAACAATTAAATGTTATCAGATGGTCTTGAATATTGGAGTAATATCAAATTTCAAGTCACTTTAAATAATAAAAATACTAGCAATAATATAATTAATAATAGATATCTGTTAGGCACTTACTTTGTGCCAGGCATAGTCCTAAGGGCTTTCCATATGTTAGCTCACTCAAACCTTACAATAATCCCATAAATAGATACTTTTATTATCCCCATTTTGCAGATGGAAAAAGTGAGGTATATAGACGTTAAGTAATTGCTTAGCATTATATAACTCTTAAGTGGTAGAGCAGGGATTTGAATCCTGGCAGTCTGGTCTCAAGTATGATGACTTGTTTTAGGCTGTCATTATAGTATGTACATTTGATAAGGCAGACTTCATTTATTTCAACTGTTATAAAAGCACAAACATGCTTTGTGCTAATCTTAGATTTTAAAACTACCAAAAATACGTTTTAAAAAGAAAGTCACTTTTTAAAGTTCCTGCCAGTTGCAAAAGAAAAGGTCATGAAAAATACATGCACTGGCAATTGAGATCTGACAGAAACTTTCTGGCTTTAAAAAGTGGGATTGGAGCCAGGCTCGGTGCTCAGTCTGTAATCCCGCGCCTTTGGGAGGCCGAGGTGAGTGGATTGCCTGAGCCTGAGGGTTCGAGACCCGCCTGGGCAGCGAGACCTCATCTCTACAATAAATCAGAAAAATCAGCCGGGCGTGGTAGCGCATGCCTGTAATTCTGGCTACTCGGAAGGCTGAGGCGGAAGGATCGCCAGAGCCCAGCAGGCGAGGCTGCAGTGGCCGGGAGCGGCCACTGCACTCCAGCCTGGGCAACCGAGTGAGACTCCAACTCAAAAAAAAAAAAAAAAAATGGGATTGTACCATTTCCAGGTCACCCTGGCTTTTCACTGGGTTGAGCAAGAGCACGTTAGTCAATCTCCTTAGGAGGCTTGCTCTTCTCCTTAGCCAGAACTAAGCTAATCACTCAGGTTATTGTTAAAAAGAACAGCTGGAGGACCAGGTACATCAGTGGATCGATGCCCGTGTCTGCCATGTTTAGAAGGAGTGGAGTTGTGCTAGAGCAAGTCAGAGATTTTTCCTCGTGAAAAATTACTTTGCTGACAAAGGAATATGACTATGGGATAAAATGGAAATGGCCCTTGGCCAGAACTTTTCAGAGCTTGGCCATCATCTATAAAGATAGTGCTGATGGAGTGTTTTAGCTCATTTTGTTGAACCCTATAAAAACTTCCAATTCAAATTTGCAGATGTGGAAATGGAGTCTTCAGAAATTCAACTAAGATGAGCATCATAGTCAAGGTCCTGGATGCAAGTAATAGCTCTGAAAGAGATCTTTTGGATATGTAGTTCTTGAATTCTTAAGAAAAAAAAGCCATGTTAAACAAATTCCTGATTTTATTATCAAGTCTGGGAATAATTTTGAGTAATTACTTCGAAGAAAGGGTTATTCCTGTCCCTAAGTGAAACAAGAGTCCAGTTAAAACGGCAGCACTTGAGTCAGGAATCCCAGTCCCCAAGATATATCCCAATCTACTTGATTCAGGAGAATACTAGGAATGAATGTTGGTTTATTCCTGTAGGTTTACACTTTATGTCTCCTGACCCACCTCCTTGAAATGTCCTTGGGGATTAGAGGTTCGCTATATCTGTCTAAAGGAAACCTGAAGTTTGAGGGTAGAGAGAGGTTTGATAAGATGTGCTTTCAAGAACAAGAGAAGACATCACTGAACATTACCACTGAAGAAAGGAACCCAAGACAAAAACTGAAGGAATTTTTTAAGAGTTCTTAAAGATCTACAGTCACATCCTATATGTATGATTTTTGATATCTTAACAATTTTTTTTTTTAATCTGAGTCTCACTGTTGCCTTGGCTGGATCGCAGTGGCACTATCGCGGCTACCGCAGCCTCAACCTGCTGGGCTCAGGTGATTCTTCCGCCTCAACCTTCCAAGTATCTGGAACTACAGGTGCAGGCCACCATACCTGGATAATGTTTTTATTTATTGTAGACATGAGGTCTCGCCAGGTTGCCCAGGCTGGTCTCAAACTCCTGTACTCAAAGAGTCTTCTTGCTTCAGCCTCCCAAAGTGCTGGGATTACAGGAGTGAGTCACTGAGTCCAGCCTGTATCTTAACAATTTTTGTTTCTTTCACAGTATCTAATAGTTTTTCTAAATTGATTTTGCAGGAAAAGAAAAAGGTCTGTGTGTTTGCATTTAGAGGCTGCACGTTGCTGGATAATTTGTCTTCCTCTCTTGTCAGTTTTGTGGAACAGAGTCTCCAAGGGAGAAGCTATTTAACAGCAACTCAGTGTAGAAGAGAGTAAAAGGCTAAATACCAGGGAGTTTGGGAGGGAGACAGACACAGAAGAAGGGTACAGGGAAGCCAGATACCAAAGACAATAGGAGTAACTCTTCAATCAAAGAGTTTCTGTAAAGATTTCATGAAATTATAGATATAAAACATATAACAGTGCTTGGTACATTTCTAGCGCATTATATGGGGATAGATGGATTTGTGTTAGCTTAGATTTTTAAACAGCCAAAAATAAGTTTTAAAACCAAAGTCAGATATTTTACCAAAGACAAATAATGAATTCTGAATTCCCTGGTGTTTAATACAGGTGGCCTGGAATATTTTCTTCATATGCCACCATCCCCCCACTTGGCTAACTCCTATTCTTCCTTTGGGGATCCCCAAATATGAGTTAGGGCCTCTCCTTTCGGTACCTGTGGTGCTTTCTTGTCATTACCCACTAAGCATTTGTCACATGGTATAGGAGTACCCTGCTTTCTTGTCTGGATTCCCTCCTGGCCGAACCAGTGCAGTGAGAATGTATTGGTTTCCCAGCATGGGGACACAGTAACAGGCTCTGTGGGGTACCACAGAACAAAGGTGCTATTTTAGTAGGGGCTTAAGGAGTATCTGTGGAATGAGTGAGATTGGGAAAATTTCTGCTACTGTGATTTCACCACGGGTTTACATGAAATTGTGTTTAACTTATAATGTGATTTATTATGGATTGATTTTTAGATGTAATAGTACGTGTGTAAGACATAATTCAACTATAGGTGATGTTTGATGGAGACCTTGACATACAGACACCACGGATTGAGAGTAATCTAGAATGAATCCGGCACTTTTCTCTCCCCAACCTGCTGTTGTATCTTCTCCCACTCCCCAGCAAATGCCACCACCATCTAATGTCCATCTAAGAGTACATTCTCAGGGAATTGCTGGTTTGCTCTAAACTTGAACACAAAGAATTTATACTCATGAAGGAAAGGACCAGTACTCAGAAGAGGTTTCAACACTCTGAGTGGTGGGGGAGGGGTCGCTGGATTTGGAGAGAAGCAGGTTGGTTTGTATAAATCATCTCTCACCCCTACTGCCTGAACAAGCCGGCCATAAGGTTGACCAAGGTTCCCTTTCCCAGGGATTCCAGTTGCAGCTTTTCTTTCGGTGCTATCTGATTTCTTCTCATCTCATGCGGTGGAAACCCCTTTTCACCCTATTCGCCTCCCATTCATCTTTTTACTAAATAGGCAAATAATTTTGAGGGGTGTGTGTGTGTGTTATATTTAATGTTTGAGCAGTGCTGAGAATTTTTAACATTTGAGATTGAATCTCTTTGAATCTTTTTTCTATAAATGAATACTAATACAAATAATATACTAAAATACTAGAAGTGTGGCTGGGCATAGTGGCTCATGTCTGTAATCCCAGCACTTTGGAAGACTGAGATAGGAGGATTGCTTGAGCCCAGGAGTGTAAGACCAACCTAGGCTGCAAAGTGAAACCCATCTCTACCAAAAAAAAAAAGCCATTAGCCAGGCATGGTGGCATGCAGCTGTAGTCCCAGCTGCTCAGGAGGCTGAGGCAGAAGGATACCCTGAGCCCAGGAAGTCAGGGCTGCAGTGAGCCCTGATCATGCCACTGCACTCCAGCCTGGGTGACAGAGTGAGACCCTGACTCAAAATATATATGTATATTAGAAATGTAAATTGTACAAGAAGAGCTTTTTTGTCTTTGGTATGCCATATAGTCTTACAACCAAAAACATTTTGTAAATCCCATAGATAATATACATGAGGCTCTGGGAACATGTCAACATAAAAACACTATACACTTTTAAGATGTGGTGGCTATTAATTTTGTAGATTTCATATTCTCCCGGGAATGAAATATGTGTCCGATAGGTGAGTAATCCTAGGAAAGCTGTCACAGTAGACAGATGGGTACTACTGCCTTTTGGCAAAATGAAGCACTTGTCAGAACAATGGCCACCACTGTATGAAAGAGTAGGGTCCATGTCTGATCTCTAAGAATAGTTCTGGAGTCCTGATGAAAAAAAAATTCCAGAGACTTAACCTCTTTGGTTTCCTCAGGAAAAAAAGTAAGTCTGTAGTCAGCCTATTTTCTTCCGGGAAGTTGACAATGCTGAGTTCTCTGCAGAAGACAACACTCAAGCAGGTCAGGGCTTTCCTGGACTGGTTGATTATCAGTGGCTCAGCATTGCAAGGTTGTTTAGTTGATTGGTTTCTTCCTGTCTCCCTCCTTTCCTCCCTTCCCTTCCCTTCCTGTTTACCTTTTTTCCTTCTTCCCTTCCTTCCTTCCTTCCTTTCAATAGAGTTTTTATTTTGCGATAAGTAGATATTCACATCAGTTGTAAGAGATAATGCTGAGAGACTCCCCCATACCCTTCACCCATTTTCTCCCAGGTATAACATCTTGCAAAACCATAGAACAGTATCACAATCAGGATACTGTTATTGATGCAGTCAAAATACAGAACAGTTTCTCCATCAGAAGGGTTCTTCTGATTGCCTTTTTGTAGTCATCCCCACCTCCCTCTTCCCAGTCTGTGCTTTCTAAAGAACACATTGATGCCAATGGTAAAAGCAAAATATTTGGGGGGAACTAATGCTCATTTTTGCCAGGATGATGAAGCTAGGAAATGAACCCAGTTCTGGCAGGTGAGTGCTGCCTCTGTTGTCTTGGTATCTTCCTATTTCTGCTGTGTTATTTTTTTCCCAGGGAGATTCTTCTGTATTTTTTTCGTGAGTGTCAGCTACCATTAGAATTTGACTGCACATCTGTGGAAGAACTTATATCAAGTTCTGAGGTAAGCTGTTTTTTTTAGAACTCTGAGGATTGACAGAATAGCTTGAAAAAATGTAAAGGGCTACCAGTAAGAGGACCTTGAATGCCTTCAGTGACTGAAGATGGGGTCCTTTATACCAAATGGGCGATTCAGAATTAAAGCTACATGTGAAATCACTGTGGCCAAGGTTAAATGCAGTGGAGAAGCTCTTACAGACTGGGACAGTCCATTGCAGAGATGAAACCATTACATAGTCCCTGGCTTCCCTCTCCACCACAAAATAGAGTTTCTGTTTCTTAGAAAAACTTCCTCAGTTGCCCGCTATGAATAGCTGAGCTGAGGAATGGGTAGTTGCCCAAAGCACTAACCTTACTAGAATCACTGAGACACCACTGGAAAATTACATTTATTAAATCTCTTCTCACGGATAGCACCAGATATGATTGGATAGAAAACTTTGATCAGCTACCTGGGGTGCAAAGTGTTAACCCTTCCTATCCATTGGCCATGCTTAAGTAACAAAGGGTGGTCCCCCAGCAGCATAGTCCCTGCAGGGCTGTGGTGAAACTGAGTGAGGTGTGCGTGCCTGAGGCCAGGTGGAGGAGTAGAGCCACCAAGAGCCTCCACCTCCATGCTTAGCGTTGCTTGTGGAGATGATGGGTACACTCAGAAAGGCTCTCAATGAATGGAGCTTGAACTATTACTGTATCAGAGGTGTCATGTGCCTCAGTCTGATCCTGGGGAGATCCCTAAATTCCTAGTCTATATTCATTGTTTCTGCTTTTTTTGTCTTCTGTTCTTGTCTCTTCCTCTCCCGTGGGGCTTCTGACTCCACCACTTTTAACTAACATTGTTCTTGTCAGAGCTACCACTGACCTGTTTGCTGACAAGGCAGTCGTCACTTCTTGCCTTACCTGACCTGTCAGAGGCCTTCGACCCAGCTGATTACTTTCTGCTTGTCTAGCTTCCATGGCAGACACTTCCGATTTTCTTCCTTTCTACCTTCTTTATGGCAAATTCCTATTCCACTTGGTTTCTAAATGTCGGTGTGACTGAGGGCTTGTTTCTGGGCCACTGCCTTTTCTCTCTTAAATGCTGTTTCTAGGTGACCTCATCTAGTCTCTGACTTTAAATACTACCCCACCTGCCAGTGACTTCCCGTCTCTCTCCCTGGCACTCCCTTCCAAGACACACAGACTCCAACTGCCTTCTCAGCATCGCCTTCTGAATATTTATTATTTTATCATTGAATTTTTCCTCACCTTGATATTTTTATCTGCCACATAGTTTAGCCATGCTGTATTTATTTATGTAAGTTGCCTTAATTCTTTTTATTTTTTGGAAGGAAGTGAGGTATAATCTAATTAATTTAATTAGACCCAGGCTTAAAAGACCTAATGTACCTTTGTTGGCCAGTTCTAAGCTTTGTTGCTTTTTTATGTTGGATACTGGCATGATATAACTCTGTTGTAGACAGCTCATTCTCTAAAAGTTAATATCCTGTTCTATTATCATTTATGAAAACAGCTGGAACAATGCCCAGAGCAGACAAACAAAAAGCTGAAAATGTGTTTCAACCAGGTAAGCTTCCTTTCAGTATAGCCATTTATATTCTAAATGACCCTATGTTCCAAAGGAGAAGTAATATACATTTCGAAATGTTAGGTTTGGAAGGAAATCAAATTTGCATTCACTTATCAAGACTTAGATTAATGTGCAGCATATCAGATGTCATAAAACAACATCTTTTTGTATCTTAAATGCAAAGGCTTCTACAACACAAAGCGAGGAAACACTTGGAGTAGGATTATATTTTGAACAGAAAATTGGACATTCTGAGTCTTTAGGAAATGTATTCACTGAATCCTCAAAATACTAGACTATGGCAGAAATTGTTTATAGAGTCAAGTTTTAAATTATTCCAGACAACTTGATATCTCTCTGAGTTTTTTTAGTACCTTATCTTCAGTTTTATGAGTTAATAATTTTTCTATCATGAAAGTAGTTATAAAAGTAATTACTGCTAATGTAAGAAGTAAAAGGAATTTAAAGAAATTTATCAGAAGTCCCAAACCATCTGAAGAACACTGATATTAATATTTTTATGTATTTCTTTTCAACCATTCTCTCTCTGTGTGTAGATATCTTTTAAGCCATTGTCAAATAATGCTGTGTATCTAGTCCTTAATGATTTGGGGGCTCGGGAAAAGAGTCCAGAGTGTCCTTCAAGTTCTACTACAGAAATAGCTTTGAAAATTATATTCCTTCAACTCCCCTATCTCACACTATAAAACTTGAAATTCCAAGATGTGGGCTTGGCCAGGCTGACATAAGGGATTAATGTTAGAGCACAGATGGCCATGGAGGGTCCCAGACTCAGTGTAAAGACTACAGCCACCTAGAAATTGTCATGGCACCAGGGTTAATATTGACATGTTAGGTCTTTGTTGACATTTTCCCTGTGTTTTCTCAGACCTGTTCACCAGCTTCATCACTGGCACATACATTAGCATCTTTTTTCCATGTGCTTATACTTACAGCCACCTTCTGGGAAACTATCATAATTACATGCAAATCTATAAAGATAAGAGGTGACTGGCACCCCCTGACACTGCCTCATCTTTTGTTGTAGTAGTAGAGTCCATTTGGATTTTTTGTTTTATAAGTAAAAAAAAATTGTGGAGCCAGGTGCAGTGGTTCATGCCTATAATGCCAGCACTTTGGGAGGCTGAGGCAGGAGGATTGCTGGAACCTAGAAGTTCAAGACCAACCCAGGCAACACAGTGAGGTCCTCTCTACAAAAATTAAAAAAAAAAAATTAGCTGAACATGGTGGGGTGCACTTGTAGTCTCAGCAACTGGCAAGGCTGAAACAGAAGGATTGCTTGAGTCTGGGGGTTGGAGGTTGCTGTGAGCTATGATCATGCCACAGCATTCCAGCCTGAGGACAGAAGAGGCCCTGTCTTTAAAAGGATAAAAAGAAAAGGAGTTGTAAAGTAAATTTTCTAAAGACATATCACTAGGCAAACTTGAAATGAAAAGTAGAATCTGAATCCGATTTCCTCTCACAAAGGCTGTATCACACAGTGTGTCTATATCGGACAACCCTTGTTGACAGGTTTGCCTCTGTTGTTTCTGACTGAGTGCCTACTGGGCTGTGTGAAATAACTGGAAATGAAGGGGGGAGGTTGTAGTTCTTAGTTTCTCATTACCATTCAATTGAAAAGTCTATTTTCTGAATGATGTTTTGTTGAAAAAGCAGTAATTGAACACTTTTAGTTTGTGGAATGACTTATCAACATTTCCTAACTAGAATAAAAGACAAGGTTTATTTTCAGTAATATGGCTGACCCTGTTCTAGCACTAATATTATTTTCATCAACTAAAGTAAAACTGTGATTGATTGAGAGCTACTAGAGCTAGCCACTGGACTGGGCCTTCACTACACATTACTTCATTTAACCCTCACAACTTTGGAAGGTAGGGGCTGCTATCTTCATTTTGGCAACAAAGAAAGGAGATTCAGAAAGTTAATATCCCAGTGTCGGATGTAAGTATCGGATTCAGAGTTGAAACCCAGTTTTGCTCCACTCCAAAGCTCTTCCCATTATATTTTTTTTCCAGGTTATTCTTTTTTTTTTTTGAATTGGAGTCTCACTCTTGTCGCCCAGGCTGTAATGCTCTAGCATGTTCATGGCCACCATAGCCTCGACCTTCTGGGCTTAGACGATCCTTTCACCTCAGTCTTCCAAGTAACTGGAACTACAGACTCATGCCACCACGCCTGGCTAGTTTTTGTGATTCATTGTAGAGGCAAGATCTTACCAAATTGCCCAGGCTGGTCCCCGGACCAGGCAATCCTCTTGCTGCAGCCTCTTAAAGTGCTGGGATTACAGGCTGAGCCACCGTGCCCGGCCTTCCATGTTATTCTTCTTGAGACTTTAATACTTCCTCTTAGCGAGAGAGTGTTTATGTGTTACTTGCAGTAGGTACATTGCAACTCTTCAGCCTGTTGGTGTAGAATAAGTATATTTAACTTACTTGAGACTTGAATCGCAAGACGTATATGGGGGAAACGCTGACAGAGAAATCTCTATATGAGGGAGTAGTGTGTGGTAGCCAGGTTTGCTCAGTGCTCTGCTGATACGGAAACCCACTATTGTCTGTCCATATTGCCACAACCCATAAAGAAAGGCGTAACAAGCATTTGAGCTGGCCTGCATGCTAAATTCTGAGAATTAGCAAGGAAAAGTTGTTTCCCCTTATCTCCTGCACATTCCCCATAAGTCACTTCGCAGAATCCTTAGCTCCCTGCAGACCCTGGTCACTCACCTGAGATAAATGAATCCCTATTCACTTCCTTTTATCAGTAGTCATAGATTTTAAAAAGATAGTACCCATGTAACCATAAGTCTTATAATTTGTATAACTCTTTGCTTGTTATAACTACTAATTAACAATATGTTCTAGTGAAAGTTTTACTTTGTAATAGACTGTGTTAATTGCCTTACTCTATGGCAAGTTTGATCAACTTCTCTGTTCGGTGTTACTGATAAGAAAACTGTGGGCTACCCCAGGAAATTGTTACCAGAAATGTGGACGATAAATGTCACTTTTGGGAAAATGCGGCTGTGATTTAAGTTCTGTACAGTTCTCTGTCAGTCATGTAGTCCATCTATAGAAACCAGCAACCCTAAACTTAAAAAACGGATTGTGAAACCTAAGGGGGAACAGACACATTCCAGAAATTCCGGGTGCCAGGTTCTGTCTCCCTGAATTCAGTGATAAAATTCTTTCTGCCAGTTCTCTGCCTCTCGAGAGATAGAGGCTAAGCATTTATCAGACCATAACACTACCAGGAATTGGTTTTCCCAACTGAAAGTCTGTGGTAGTTATCTTGAAGAGTTGTTATCTTGAAGAGCCATTAATAAGGCCCCTGGATCTTCCCATAGGTCTTCATCTGCTGGTTAGGGGACTCTGGTTTAAACACTTACCCTATAAAAACTTAGAAGCTTGTTAAGAATTAGATCGTTAATCATTTGTTTATCAAAGCCTGTATGTGCCCTTTCATATGTTTCTAAATGATACTTTTTCCAATGTCTATGCCATCAGTACTAGAACCAGGTTGTTGGGATTTAGAGGCCAGAGTGAATATGGTAAGTGATTATCCGGGGTGAACAGTTTTAGCATAGATGGTGAGTTGTAGCCCCTTAATATCCAGGGTAAGTGAGATTCGAAGAGCATAAGCAAGATAAACAAAGAGACCAGGAGTTCCAGTTGAAACTGAGATCTTATAGGCAAAATACAGAACAATTGGAATCATGACTTTCCTAACAATGAAACTACTTATCTTGAAGACTTCTAAATGATTGGTAACTTTAGGTGGATGGTAATAAAAGCTATTCAAATTACTTCTTGAAATCCATGGAGAGGACACATCTATACGATTTACTTTAAGGTGTGTACTTTTTATAATTTAAAAAAAGGCCACATTAAAGCACAGGATCATCCTATATGTTACAGCCTTCTTTGGTCACATCAGTGGTTTTCACAATGACCATGATAGTAGTAGGGGATTCATGACACCACTGGCAGTCCTGTACCACCCAGCCCTAACCACCATCTTAAATTCTTTCTTCTCACAAGCCATCTGCTCCATCCAAACAATTATCTTAGAGTTGGCTCCAATACTTAACACTGCTCTAACACCGCTGAGTTCTATCATACTGTCCCCCATAATGTCCATATCCACTCTCCCATATCCACTCTCTTTTGAAATCCTTCACTCCATTTAGAGCTTGATCAATATTATCTTCTACATGAAGCTTTCCTCAGTCTCTTCATGTGAAATTAATCTCAACTGCTCTGTGTTCTGAGACAACCTTAAAATCTGTTTCAGTATTAATTAAAATTTCTGCCTTGCAATAGTTTTTATTTTGTTTTCCCTTCAATTAAATCATGGACTCCCTGGAAGTGAGTAATCTTCTCTATCAAACTATATCCTAGCGGCATTCAGTCAGTACTTTTGAATGCATCTGGTTTTAATAGTTGTCCTTTGAATCAGAGCTGATTGATTCTGCTGTAGCGTCTGCCAACTTAAACACATGAATATTCCTGTTTGTATGTTACAAAATTTATCGATCGTACAGGCCTTCCTCATTTTATGTAAACATGTTAGGATTCTGGAGCTACAAAGTTGCTAGAGCTCTGACTTTTAAAATTCAAGGCGGAACATTAAAATCTCAGTTGAATATTCTTTCTTTCACATCCTAATTTCATTCTAAATTAATGGAATTTGGAAAAAAATTCAGTTTTTGATATGCCACAAATACCTTTACAAGAGTGAGTTTAACCAGCAGAACTAAGCCTCTCATCTTGTTAGAATCCTCTTCTCACCTTAATTAAAATGTTAATACAGCTAGATGTTCTTTTTCATAAAGCTTTAAAAGTTGTCAGAATTACAACTTTTTATAGAAACTTCTTGGAGAGGTTAGCAGAACCTCCAGGACAGAGAAAGGCAGAAAAATAAACCAGAAATTCGGCCTGTAGTATTTGACAGAAAACACAGTTTACTGGTCCCAAAGGGGTAGACTTTGAGAGACTGAATACAACTTTGAATATAAATGAATATTCTTGGTCTCATACCATACTAATGTCGGAGCTTCTTTCTATTTATTTTTACTTTGAATTTTAAAAATAAGTATAGATTTATAAGAAGTTGCTAAAATAGTTCAGAGAGGTCTTGTATACCCATCACTCAGTTTCTACCGATGCTCACATTTTGCGTAATTTCAGCATAATATCAAAGCCAGGGAATTGAAATTGGTAAAATGTGCATATATAGTTCTGTGTCATTTTATCATATGTGTAGATCTGAATAATTACTACGGAAACCAGGAGGCAGAATTCCCTTAAGTCTCTCTCTAGTGCTTTTTGTAGTCACACCCACCCAGCCCTTTCACAAATACCTCTCGCTCCTGGCAACCACTAATATGTTCTCCATCTCTATCACTTGGTCGTTTCAGGAGTGTGATAGAAATGGAATCATACAGTATGCAATCGACTTTACTCATTCAGCATCACTTTGGCTCCATTCAAGTATGTCCACAGAGTGTTACTCTTTATGGTTGATGAGCAGTACTACCACATTTTCAAATAATGTTGCTTTTCATATTTTATATTTCTCTTTTATTTGTTTTGGTTTATTTTATTTGCTTTTATTTTTATGAAAAAGTGTTTTCTGGCCAGGCAAGGTGGCTCATGCCTGTAGTGCTAATACTTTGGGAGGCTGAGGTGGGAGGATTGCTTGAGTCCAGGGGTCT
Source organism: Carlito syrichta (assembly GCF_000164805.1). Lineage (NCBI taxonomy): Eukaryota > Metazoa > Chordata > Mammalia > Primates > Tarsiidae > Carlito > Carlito syrichta. The sequence goes on along the minus strand of NW_007252362.1, from coordinate 407,475 downwards.
GAGAGTAGACTGGGCAACATAGCAAGACCTTGCCTCTAAAAAAATAAATGCAAACTTAGCCAGGTATGGTGGCACACACCTGTAGTCCCAGCTACTTGGGAAGCTGAGGCAGACAGATTGCCTGAATCCAGGCGATCAAGGCTACAGTGAGCCATAGTTGTGCCACTGCACTGCAGCCTGGGTGACAGAGTAAGACCCTGACAAAAAGAGAGAGAGAGAGGGAAAAGAAGAGGAAAAGAAAAAGTGGTTTTTGGTTACTTATTCAGGATAGCAAAAGCTGTAAAATTCTGGAGTTTTACCAACTCTAAAATAGCAAACTCTGTACAATATTTAAAGAGGTTTATTCTGAGACAAATGTGAGTAATCTAGGCCCATGGCATAGTCCCAAGGGGTCCTGCAAACATATGTCCCAAATGAATGGATTATAATTCCCCTTTATACATTTTAAGGAAACAGAAGTTACAGGCAAAACATAAATCAATACATGTGGAGTTTACACTAGTTGGACCCAGAAAAGTGGGATATCTCCAAGGTGAGGTAGGAGGGATTTACAGGTCATAACTGGATTCAAAGATTTTCTGATTGGCAGTTGGTAGAAAGAGTCAAACTCTGAGGCGCGGTGGTTCACGCCTACAATCCCAGCACTTTGGGAGGCCCAGGTAAGAAGATTGCCAGAGCCCACAGGTTCAAGACCAGCCTAGGCAACTTGGCGAGACTTCATCTCTACAATAAACCAAAAAATTAGCCAGGCATGGTGGCGTGTGCCTGTAGTTCCAGCTACTTGGAAGGCTGACGCAGAAGGATCACCTGAGCCCAGCAGGTTGAGGCTATGGTGGCCGTGAGCATGCCTCTGCACTCTAGCCTGGGTGAGAGTGAGACTCCAACCTCCCCCCCCAAAAAGAATTTGAAATCAGTTAAAGAAAAGAAATGCTTGAGTTACAATGAAGGGGTTGAGGAAGACAAGGCTCGTGTTATTTAGATAAAGCCTCCAAGTTATAGACTTCAGAGAGAATAGGTAGCAAATGTCTTAAAAGTTCTCTGTAGATGCAAATTTCCCTGAAAGGTGGCTTTGCAGAGTCACTTCAAAATATGTCAAATAAATATATTCTGGGGTAAAATGTTTTAATTTCCATTAAGTCCTGCTATATGTCATGTGAGACTATACTAAGAGTTACTTTAGAATTCGGTATCTTATTGCCACAGAGTCTGTTTTGTCAGTCTTATGATATCTATTAATACTAATACTGGTCAGCTATGCCTAAGACTCCATAAGAAACACGTCCAATTTCCTTTTCCGTCATGGTGTGGGATTTAGCTTTTCAGTTTTCCTTGGCTCCGAGGTGCATCCATTCAGTTGGTTGGGGATGCTTAATATTTTATTTTGGTTTACAGTGGCTAGTGACATCTAAACTATGTGAGATTGTGTCCTTATTCCAACTAAGTGAATTATTTACCCTATTTCATCTTCAGGCTGTGGGAGATATCACTCCCTGTGGTTGCCTGCAGCCTGCACAGGAAGCATCTGTGAAGCTTCCTGGAGGAGGTGGTTGTTGCAGTTAGTTTTAAGTCACCAGATTCTTGTAGGTTGATTTGAAGATACCCAAAAGTAGATGCTGCCGGACACGGTGGCTCATACCTATAATCCCAGCATTTTGGGAGGTGAAGGAGAGAGGATTGCCTGAGCTTGGGGGTTCAAGACCAGTCTGGGCAACTTGGTGAGTCCTTGTTTCTACAGTAAATTAAAAAATTAGCCAGGCATGGTGTTGTGTTCCTGTGGTTTCAACCACTTGGAAGGCTGAGGCAAAAGGATCACCTAAGCCCAGCAGGTGGAGGCTGCAGTGGCTGTGAGCGTGCCACTGCACTCTAACCTGCGCAAAAGAGTGAGACTTCTACTCAAACAAAAAAAATAGTAGATTCCTGTCTAGCATCTCTGGAAGTAGCCTGGATTTCAAGGCAGGATTGTCCCACGTGTTTGAAATTCCTTTGCTGTAAGTGCTGTATCTGCTCTCCTGACTATTTAGTGCTGTGTGCCAGGCATGGGAAATGCAAAGGTGAACAAAAGCAACTCTTTTTTTACATGGAGGTTACATTCTAGAGGGAGAGACAAATAATAAATATATCAATAAAAAATAATGTAGGGCAATCCCTTCAGGTCCCCTCCCACTGTGGGAGCTTTTCTGTCCTCTCAATAAATCCTGCTTTAAAAAAAAAACAAAAACACATAATATAGAGTCATATAATGATAGATGATAAGCATGTAAATGAATAAACATGCTGTGGTGTGTCATCAAATAATTCTTCAAGACCAAGAATAGACAGGGATGGTATACTGGAGAAGAGGACGTCTATTTCAGATATGGTGCATGAGAAGTATTTGAGGAGGTGATGTTTCCACACAGACTGAGGCAAGGAGTGAGTCTTGTGCAGATCTGGGGTTGAGCCTAGCAGACAGAGAAAGCATTAAGAGCAAAAGGCCTGAGACATAAATGAACTGGAAAAATGATCAGGAAATAAGGTAAGAATAGGCAGAACCAGGTTAAGGATTTCAGTCTGTTCTTGGTGTCTCATACAAGCTTCTAGGCAATTTAAGACTCTAAGAGTCTAAGATTTGTTTACATGGCAATCTACAAACCTCACAATTAATCTCACTTTTAGCAGACTACCGTACATACACCCACACATAGTGTCGTTGCTTGCCACCACGGAACTCCCAAATATTCCTCTCAATTAACGGTATATGAAAAGTACAAATAATGAGAGAAAAAGTTACTGGCAAATCTAAGTAAGGACTTTAATACTCGTTAATATAATGAAAAATTCACACCCTTTTCTTAACTCTAATATTTTAACCTTAATTGGGGCACAATGTCCCTATTCCCATAAGATATAATATTTATACACTTCAGGTCAGGCGTGATAGCTCATATCTGTAATCCCAACATTTTCAGAGGTCAAGATTGGAAGATTGCTTAAGGCTAGGAGTTTAAGACCAACCCGGGCAACATAGTGAGACCTCATCTCTACCAAAAAGAAAAAAAAAATTGCAGGGTAGAATGTTCTTAAGGGCAAAGACTGTATCATCTATAATTAAATTCAATGCTTTCTGGTTAAGAAGTAGTTTATAAATATTTATTAGCAGAAATTCCTGTGTGTGGGACTTTTTGTTTGCACTTTTATGGATGTTATGGAAAGAAGAGAAACTCATGAAGTCAGTGAGTGCTAAAGGCAATGATGTGGACAACTTCTGGAAAGGGTCAGCCCATAGTCAACGTGGTGGAGGGTGTGGAAGGATGTACGTAGGATACGCCAGAAGGCAAATTAGGCTACTTTATCTTTTTCCTGGCAACCCAGTCGCATTAACACAGAAATATCCTTGTTATAGAAACATTCAGATGTGTATCAGAATGGTATTTGCCCTGTATCTATTTTCCCTGACCCTTTCAGAATGTTGATACAAGCAATTAATGTCATTCTGAAATTAAAGCATTTGGCCTCTCCATTACCTCGGTCTACTTTATGAGTGCCTCAGGCACAATGTGAAACTTTGGAAAGCAACCAAGATTCTTGAATTGGTAAGGGTCATATGCATAACAGTTCATAATCTTTACATCACGATAAGAAATCCAGAAAGAGGGGAGAACAACAAGAATTCTCTTACTGTAGCTCCTGTGCTTTGTAGATACTACAGACTTGAGTTTTAAATAACACCACATCATCTGCCAAGATAGGTCCCAGTGCCTAGTCATTGTGTCATTACCTGTGAGTTACTGGTGCTGTGGAGAGAGGGTCATAGGCACCTACCCCCTTTGTTCCTTGAGTAAACTGTAATCAGTGTTGGGAGAACAAATCCAACCTTTATTGGGTTCCTCCTTTATTCCAAAGAAAAGGTCTCTGAGTCCACCTTGGTGTGCCTCTCTTCTCCATATATTATAATTACTGGAATATTTACATTTTTCCTCCTGTCCCTTCATCTTCCAGTAGGGTGTAAGTTCCTTAAGGGTATCAATACATCTTAAATTTAGACTACCTGTAGCACTTACACACAGAGTTGACACTTGGGGTGTGTGTGTGTGTGTGTGTGGCGCGCACAAAGTTGGAATATGAAATTGCTTTTGGATATTAAGGGGAGAATTAATAGTTTAAAAATACACTAAAGTTATTTTAAAAAAACTATTCCCAGATCCAGAATATTTATATGGTCCAATATGAAAAAAAACTAAAGAGAAAAATTCAGTCTGTTATCTATGATGCAAATCGAAGAGGAGTACTAAATGAAATCTGTCTGGGGCAATGTGAAAAAAAAAGAAAAATGACCGAGGATAAACTGAAGAATCTTCGCGTAAAACTGGAAGCAGTGCTGCAGAAACTTCAGCTGGTGAGTGATGAAATTGTACTTGAGCAGCAGGAATAGACTTGATGGAAAGAGCACTCAGGTAGCTTCTTCTAACATTGACATTCACTTACTGACTTTGGAAAAGTCACTTAATCCAGCTCTAACTCTCTTTATATAGATTTCGAAATCACAAATAAATGAACTGTGAAGGCATATATTAGAACTTTTAAAAAATTTTTGACCTTTATCTTAAAAAAAAATTTAGAATCTCTGCTTGTTCTGTTGGTATAGGATGATGGTCACCCTTGGTGTCTCCTCAGTAGCAAGTGTTCAGAAGGAAATTTTTTCACTTTTTTTCAGAAAGCAATGTATGTTAATTTATTTTTATCTTAATACATAAATAAAAATAAACCCTCCTGACCTTGAGGGAGAGGTTGGAGACGGCAAGAAACATTGTATAAGTGTGGATTGCTGTCAGTAGATGCTTGAAATAAACTGAGAAATCCAGTCAGAACTGTGAGCCTGGGGAGCGCGTGGCATTTTGTCATCAGATAACAGGCCCTGAGTGCTGGGACAGAAGACAGGTCCTTCCTGGGCCATCCAAGGTGAGATCAGAACGGAGTCCCTTGTGGAAAGCCTGGAGGATTGACTGGAGGAATACCTTGCTCTTGAAGGAGTTGAGGAGAGACAAGGAACCTCGCCATCCATACCTCAGTATAACGTGTGATGAGCACAGACCTGGAAGCCAGTGGCTGCATTTCAGTTCTGCCTGTGAACATTTCAATGTAGGAGTCCATGCCCACTTCAAAAAACAAAATCTTTTGATATTTCTGAAATTTATTTTATACTATAAAATGCAGAAAATATTGTTTTTGTTTAATTTAGATTTATTAAGAAGCCCTTCTTCCATTTGGTGGTTTGGGCAGTGATTAAAATGTTACATTATTAAATAAAAAAGGATGTTCTGACTTGTTTTTATATAATGGTGATTGTATTTGTGTTTCTATTAACAACACTACTCCAGCCAATCCTTTGAGTTTATTTATGGCTATGAGAGTGGTATGTGAGTGGAGCTCCTTTTGGTTCTTGTGCTGTGAAGTATGGCAAACGTTTTTACACGTAAAAGGTCTGGTATAGAGCCTGGCACACAGTAGAGTTCCAGTGACAATTATCATTTCACTACCAAGGAAATTTAGAAAGACCAAAGAAATTCCATGTCATAGAAGTGGAGTACTACTTTCTGACTAACAAAATGTTTATCAAAATGATTGGCTCTCATAATAGCAACTGAAAAAATAATCATTTGCTATTCCCTATGTCAAACCTGTGGATTCCCCCAGAGTAGCCAGAGTAATAATACTGTTCATGAAGTTTGGTAGGAAAATGAAAGACTTTAGCCAGCAGAGTATGAAACACCTTGCCTAGTATTAGTGGAGGGGTACTCAAATGGTTCCTGCCCAAATATGTCACATTCATCTCCAGACTTGAAATTTTCATTTCACTGTCTGTGACTGCCAGAGCCACTTAAGTAGGGTAGAGCAGAAAATTGAGATGAGGGACCCAAAGGAGGTGGAGGGGGACAGACATATGAAGAAGCTGAGCATAGAACCAGTTGAATATCCTGGAAGTTTAGTCTGCCAGTCAGAGCTTAATAGCCAAAACATAATATTTTATCTAACAAGTTGAGAAGTACTCTGTGTCAGGAAGGGCCACAGGGCATTCTTCAGGGTCAGTGAATATTTAGAAATCTAGATGAATGTCAACATCATGGTAAATAGCCACATCGGAAACCTGCCTGCAGCAGCAGTGACAAAGCTGGGATTTAGTACAATTCCGCCTTGTTCGAAGACTGAGAAAATCTAGGGTAGACATGTCATAATGCCTGAACAGGATCTAAAGCTAGGATTGTTTCTGAGTGGTCCTTCCTAAAAATTATCTTATTCATCAGCTCAGTTGGAGAGCTAGTTGATCCCTTAGTTTGGTCTAAGGGAGTGAGAGATCAATAAAGAGGAAACATATAAGGGGACTTCAAAAAGTTTGTGGAAAAAATGGAATTAAAAGATAAAAATTTAAAAATAAACTTTTTTTTTTTTTTGAGTTGGAGTCTCACTCTGTCGCCCAGACTGGAGTGCAGTGGCCACTCCCGGCCACTGCAGTTCCTGCTGGGCTCCGGTGATCCTTCCGCCTCAGCCTTCCAAGTAGCCGGAATTACAGGCGCGCGCTACCACGCCCGGCTGATTTTTTGATTTATTGTAGAGATGAGGTCTCGCCTGGCCAGGCGAGTCTTGAACCCGGGCTCAGGCAATCTACTCACCTCAGCCTCCCAAAGGCGCGGGATTACAGGCTGAGCCACCGAGCCCAGCAAGGAAACAAAAAGAAGTCAAAAGAAGCCAATTGCCTAATGATTTCCCATTGAAACACTCACAAAATTGCTCGTTTGTTGAGAGCAGTGAGCAGGAGCATCATCATGGTACAGAAGGCCTTATTGGTGAAGCTTTTCTGGACGTTTTTCTGCTAAAGCTTTGACTGATTTTCTCAAAACACTCTCATAACAAGCAGATGTTATCATTCTTTGGCCCTCCAGAAAGTCAACAAGCAAAAATTCCTTGAGCAGCCCTGAAAACTGTTGCCATGACCATTGTTTTTGACCAGTTCTCTTTTTGATTTGACTGGACCACTTCCATCTCTTAATAGCCATTGCTTTGATTGTGCTTTGTCTTCAGGATTATACTAGTACTTTTTATACTCATCTGCTTACTATTCTTTTAGGAAATGCTTCAAGATCTTGATCCTGCTTGTCTAGATTTTTCACTGAAAGATCTGCTCTTGTCTGCTGCTGACCTGGGCACAATGGTTTGGGCACCCTTTGAGTCAAATGTTTCTTCCTCTTTGATTTTTCATTTAGACGTGTGTAAGATAAACTAATTGAGGTGTTTATGGTAATGGCTATTGTTTTTGCTACTGATCATCAGTCCTCTTCAATTACAACAAGAACACATTTTTTTTTTCAAACTGATGTGGATAGCCTACCACTGAGGGTTTCGTCTTCGTCATCATCTTGACCTGTCTTAAAACAAGTTATCCATTTGTAAACTTCTGATTTTGGAGAGACGTTATCCTCATAAACTTTTTGTAAAACATCAGTGTTTTCATAATTCTTCCACCAAGCTTTACCAAAATGTGAGTTGTTCTTGCTTCAATTGGAGCAGAATTCATGGTCCTGTGATAGAGGATCTTTTCAAATGGCTATCTTATTCTTTTTTTTTTTTTTTGAGTCGGAGTCTCACTCTGTCACCCAGACTGGAGTGCAGTGGCCGCTCCTGGCCACCGCAGCCTTGCCTGCTGGGCTCCAGCGATCCTTCCGCCTCAGCCTTCCAAGTAGCTGGAATTACAGGCATGCGCTACCACGCCCGGCTGATTTTTTGATTTATTGTAGAGATGAGGTCTTGCTGCCCAGGCGGGTCTTGAACCCACGGGCTCAGGCAATCCACTCACCTCAGTTCTTATTCTTTATAGGTTCCTCAGACTAGATCATGCTCAGACATGTTATAAAAAGTTAGTATGAGTTTATTTTGGTGCAAAAATTGAAATTCATGCATTTTTTCATAATATGCATTTCCCATGAAAATGTTGCAAACCCTTCCTATGTCCAGCAGTCCCGTGGATCAAGAAACCCAAGGAAAGAGAGCATGAAATTGCCCCAGGACGAAGCTGGGGACAGGGGAGAAGGGATGAGCATGGAGAGAAGGGGATAGATCAAGTCAACAAGCCAAGAGTTGACGGGCTGCAATGGAAACAGAAGAAATGGAGAATCAAAATTTGCCTACTCATTGGTTTTTTCGTGCAAGGCTAAAGATTTATGGATTTTACAAACAAGAGATGAGAACCTATAACACAGAAGGATGAGTCTGAGATAAAGGAACTTTAAGAATATGACAGGCAATTAAAGAGAAGGGACACAAAAAACAAAACACAAGTGAACTTTCACTAAAGAAGAAAAAATGATCCAAGTTCCTAACCACCTGTGAGCATAAAATGAGATTAAATGAGAAAACATTTTGAAAGGTTAAACACATGATTCCAATGCAAGGTGGGTTTTGTTGCTGCTTGAATCATAGGTAAGACTGTTAGGAAGGCTGCCCAGATTGCAGGAGGAACTCTGTAGCTCCTTTCCCTGGGATGATTTTTGCTTCTCTTTTCCAGGGTGGTCCTGCAGGTGACCTGGAGCAGATTGACACTTATTTAGAAGCTTTGCTTAAAGAAGATAATCTCCTTTTCCAGAAGACTTTAAATAAAGTGACTATAGATACAGAACCTAGTCTCCCTTTAGGAAAAAATTAAAAGGCTTTTCAAAATTAAAAGTCAGAGAAGGTATTCCCCCTTTAAAATGCTAATAAGAAAACTAAAAGATTCTTTTTTAAAAGTTTCTTTTGTTGTTGTTGTTATTGCAAATTCATCCTGCTTAACTCTAAGAAAATTATATACTTTAGAAGTGGAAACTGATTTACACTTTACATATTCCACAATCCTATTTTCTAACTCTTCCTTTTCTTTCGGAAATAATTTCTAGAGTTCCCTAATTCCCATGTGAGCTACTAAGAAAAGTGAAAATGTCACTCAAGCTTAAATTTTGTTTTACTTAAAAGATTACAAAAACTTGAAAACAGTGATTTTTGAAATCAATATACAAAGGACTATAAAATCACCTCTTTTTGAAATGTGTGTTGAAAAAGAAAGACATTATTATCTTTCTAACTACAGCCAACACTCAGTAAAGCAGAAAATATAAACCTCCCAAAAAACTTTGAAATCTAGTTTATATGATAATTTTATTATTTAGTTATAGTAAAAGGATAAATCTCCAAAGCATAAATATGTATATGTATAACACATATATAAAAATTGTTTTTACATGTATACATATATAAGGAATTGTGATATTATACTTTCCTTGATAACTGATTGCTTGTTTGTTTGTTTAGAAATGTCTGCAACTTTGAACAAAAAAATAAAACATTTAGTATTCACTTGTGGAACTGTATAATTTTTACTTATGTAGGTGCACATAATTCAAAATTCAGAACATGAGAAACAGAATATAGTGAAAAGTCTTTAGTCTATTCTTGTTTTTAGCCTCTTTGTTACTCAAGAAGTATGCTTTTAACAGTTATTTTTAAATCATCTCCCCACATAGAGTATATAAAAATTATATACATCATTATATAACTGTGGATCTATGACATCCAAAAGATGCTCTTGTTTCTTTCCACTCACTATACCTTCAAGATCATTCTATATCAGTAGCATATAAACATATATATTTACTGAGAGATAATGAGATAATCTTTCATTATCTTTAGCTGTGCTGCCTTATTTAATTCAATGGAAATACAATACAAAATTTATTTAACCATTACCTTACTGATGAATTTTTTAAAAAAATTTTTTTAGAATTATATGCATACAACAGTGACTATCTTTATAAATTTGTTCATCTCACCCATATATAACTATGTCTGTCAAATATTTCAGCAGATAAATTGCTGGATCAAAAGTTGTGTTACATTTTATTAGTAATAGATATTGCCTAATAGAACTCCATAAAGTTTTATTAATATACATTCCTACAACAATGAATTCATGTCTGTTTCTTCACACCTTCACCTACCCAGTGAATTATCAAACTTTCTTATCTTTCTGCTCAAGTAGGCAAAAAGTGCTATATCTTTGTGGTTTTACTACACATTTCTTACACTTGTAGTGTGATTGAGCATCTTTTCATATATTCAAAAGTCATTTGAATTTCTAAATTTGGACTCTGTCCATTTTTCTATGCGCTGGTAGGTATTTTTCATACTGATTTGTAAGAACTGTTTTCACATTGAAGACATTTTGATATGATGTACATTACAACTTCTTATTTTTATGTTTTTATGTTTTGACTGGAATTTTTTAAATATTTTAGCTTCACTTCCTTTTGTTTATGGCTTCTATAGTCATATTTAGAGAGGATTTTTCTAGTGACAATTTTGCTTTGTTTTCTTATAGGGATTTTAATACTTATATCAAAACTTTGATTCATCTAGAATTTATTTTGGATACTCTTATTCAGACTTAGAATTGTAATTTTTAACTACCTCTGCCTCTTACATGTTATTCATATTTGGGGGGCGTTGTGGAGATAATAGATTAATAAAGAGAGAATTGACATGTTTTTTAACATCAAGTCTTTCTACCCAGGATCAAGATATGCCTTTTTATATGCTCAATTCTTCATTAGAGCCCTAGAGTACCATTATAAAATTTTTTTTTCTAGTTATATTTATTGTAATTAGATTAATTTTTTAGTCTATCATAAGTGAATACTTTTTCCATTATCTTATGACTGATTCATATTTTATAAAGCAAGACTCCTGATTTTTAGATCTCAAAATTGTGTCCAATATAAGAATTCTCATTTTACAATTTTTTATTTTTTATTTTAATTTTTTTCTGTGTCAGCATTTAATCATTATCCAGATTTTTTTTTTTTTTTTTTTTTTGAGTTGGAGTCTCACTCTGTCACCCAGACTGGAGCCGCGACCTGCTAGGCTCCAGCGATCCTTCCACCTCAGCCTTCCAAGTACCTGGAACTACAGGCGCACGCTACCATGCCCGGCTAATTTTTAAAAATTTTTATTGTAGAGATGAGGTCTCGCCAAGTTGCCCAGGCAGGTCTCGAACCCGCAGACTCAGGCAATCCACTCACCTCGACCTCCCAAAGCACTGGGATTACAGGCTGAGCCACTGAGTCTGGCCTATCCAGATTTTTTTAAAAGCATCCTTTTCATGAAGAAACAGTTTCTGAATCCCAGACCCTTGTGTTCTCAATCTAGCCAAAGTTTTCCTTCCACAAGGGATTTTCTTGCCCCCTTGAAAACTTATTACCTTCCTCTGCCATCATCAGTATTCATTTTTTCTTTAATCTAAAAATTGGTAATTAATAAATATTAATGGTGTTAAGAAGTCAGCACCTCTGAGCATACTTCTGGCAGACATTTAGTAAGAGTCTGAAGAGGGAATTCCCCAAAGGATGCTTTTTGAAAACTCTCACAGGATACTCCTCATACTCCTAGATGAAGAATCCCCAGACAGAGTCCCCACTATCTCATCTTAGTTCTTTTTTCTCTCCATAAAAGATCTCATTCATTCTAATGGTTTCAAGTAATACTTCCAAATGGATAAGTTCCAATTTTTCCATGACCTTACTGAATACCTATTATTTAACTTTTATTATTAAATAGAAATGTCCTATTGCAAGTGTGCATTGGTACATTTGAAACAAAGTTAGTTATATTCACCCTAACCTCCTCACTTCTCAAGGCTTTTCATTTAGTCTCCAGTAGCTTCAGTTCTTGGAGACTATGGGATTTTAAATGGGCAGTCAGGACTAAAGAAGAGGTACAAAGGCAGAGATCAGATGTATAAACTGAGCCAAAATGGAAATAGAAAAAATTGAGTGAGATTAGAAGAGAAGAGCTAGAATTTGTGAGTAACAGAATTACATGATTTCCACCTAGCGTTATCTGGTTCTAAGTATGGTTGATTCAAAGTGAGTTGAGGACCACACAGGCAATTCATTTCCATTACTGCACCATAAATACAGTTCTTAGGTCCATCGAACAGGTTCTCAAATCTGTTGACAACATGGACTTGGTTAGGACACGATTAGCCAGATTAGGGAAATGGAGTGATATAAAGTTAGCTTGTCAAAAAACAAAAACAAAAAAACAGGAACAAAAGGAAGAATGATGCCAGAAGACACAGACCAATATGTTCCTTTATCTTTAGATCACATTTTACTGACTGCTACATCTAGAATTCCTCTTACTATCAATTATTATCTCTACCCATTTTCCTCTCTTAAATATAGGCTTTCTTTTAATTTAGCAACACTCAGAATATATAATATTTCCATGTAAAAATGTTACTCGTCTATATTTATTTTCACAATACTCAGGTATGAAAAGGCATATTCTGTTATTACTATTTTACATATGGGGAAACTGAGACTTGACAGCCTAAGTAATGTTTCAATGTAGTTTAATAAGTGGTAGAACAATGCCTAGAATCCACACTTCCTGATTGCAACTCAGAGTTCCTTCCATTACACCCACCGTATCACTCAATAATGTAGGTATAATCTGTGACTAACAATATGGCAAGGACTGCCTTCTCTAAAATATTGCCTCTGCCCTTCACAGAAAATTATACCTCTGGATGGACGAAAGCACAACACCATCAGTTGGTGTCAAGTGACCTTGGTTTTAAAACTGTGCAGATGAGTTAATCTCACTGGCTTTCTATTCTTATTTAGCCTGTAGCTGTAAGAGGTTTAGAGTAGCTTTCTGAGGGCATATGTTAGCCTCAAGTTTTAGTTTTAGTGAACAGTGAGGGACTAAATCTGGAGAAAGCGTACGCGAAAACAACCCGAGAAGAAGCTATAGGCTGAGTCACGATGGGAAATAGTGAATCTATAGCCAGTGATCACATCTCAGTTCCTGCCCAAGAGACCTATATGTGGTACAGAACATTTATGATGGAATATCCATCCGGCCTGCAAACCCTACATGAATTTAAGACACTTTTGGGTCTGCAAGGTCTGAATCAAAAGGCGAATAAACATATTGATCAAGTTTATAATACCTTTGACATGAACAAGGTAAGACCTTTTACTTGTTATTTGGTATGAAAATGCTATGGTTCTGCATTCTTTCCTCTTTTTTTCCCCCTCTAAAATAGGCTTAGGTAAAATGTGTGCATCCCACTGAACAGAGAGGTCTTCAGACAACCCTCAGCTTGTAGGTAAGTGAGTCATTAAACACATTTAGCACTGACGGCATGAAAATAATTGGGAACCGGCTTCTCCCACCCTAGGAAATATTCTTCATGTAGGGAGTTATTTTAAAACCAAATTAAATCTTGGCATGGGATTCTCATTATATCTTTTAAATAAATCTAATAAGTGCAGATTGATTTACAAAGACTGTTTTCAAAGTATTTAATGCATTGGTGACATTTTTTAGAAAAGTAAATTACAGAACTCTGCTTTTAAAAGTGTGACTGCATCTAGATTGGCAGATAAAATCAATACAAATTAGCCAACATGTTGTCTATACTCAAATCAAAAGTTAAAATGCTTCATAATACTTTTTTCTACCCTATTTGACCAATTTAGTTTGGGGAAAATCAAAACAACTTAAAACGTCTTAAAATTCAGACGAATTTCAGTTTCTGAAGATTGTTACTTAACTATTGTCTTGGATTTACTCAGTCCTGAGGAGCTGCAGTCTATTTAATTTCATTTACTTTTTAAAAAAATACAAGAATGAGAAAAGAAGATATGGAATAGAAAAAAAAGTTATACAAAAAACCAACAACCTAAAATACCAGGCTCAAGTTCTGCTGGCTTTTCCTTGTGTGTTTATTTTACCTATAGATTTGTCTATTTCATAATGTGTAAATGATGGCTAGAATAAAAGAGAAGGGAAGAGTACTACTATGAGAAAAATAGATATTTAGAAAGCTGTGCAAGTGATAATAAAAGAGAAAGAAAGGGCAATGAATGGAATAAAATTAAAAACAACTGGCTATCCTATAGGATGTATAGTATTTAGCACATTCCTTTTATCTTTTTTCCAAAGCCAAGAGACAGGTGACTTAGAAGGAGGTAACAAGCAGGAACTTGGGCAAGTTAAACCTGAGCAAAATTAGCAGCTATTTAAAGCCTTGTAGCAACATCAGGAACTTTCTTTTAGGACATGATTGTCTTTTGTGCTTTTATATCAAACATGAGTTAAGCACTGCCTGTTTTAGCATGACAGTGTTTTCCTCCTCATCAATTTGACTTAGTGTGGATGCAAGCAAAGGAATCTGCTTACAAGGAGCTTACAAATAAGTGGGGGAAATTAGGCAGATTCTGCTTTTGTTCTTAACCCTAAAATATGTTCTAGATACTATACCCTTGTTGCCACATTGTCTCTATTTGCTCTGCCTGTGTGTATATTAGCTCTCAGTCTTGTTTTTCCTCTATGTGTCTCTCTCTCTCTCTCTCTCTGTCTCTCTCTCTCTCTCTCTCTCTCTCTCTCTCTCTCTCTGTCTCTCTCTCTCCCCCTCCTCTTTCTGTGTCTGCTGTAAGCAACCCAATTTCAGGATGACAGGCTGTTGCTCTAGACAGCAGCCTCTCAGGCTCTGACAGGACTCCTGAGAGGTTAGAAAATGAACAGTCACCAAGTTCTGTAGTTGCTCTCCAAAGGTGTTGATATCATATCCCATGCCTGCGATTTTGTTGTTGGCCCAGTGTTTGTGAACAAACTGTGCACATCAGTGGTTCACATGCGGGAAAAGGAGCCCGTGGAAAGGAGGGCAGGGTGGAAACCAGGATCTGTTACCAAAATGAAGCCCGCTGTCAAGGAAGCAGGGGCAGTGTCCAATCCCGCATCTTGGGATGTGTGTGCCCTTGGTGTGGGAGCCCTCTCAGTGTGCACCACAAGAATGGCCAGACCCATCCCAGGAGCTTAATCTAGATGGCTTGGAAGTTCTGTTGATATTTGTGATGTGTCAAAGAGATTTTATGTGTTTGCTGAGGAAACAAGTGAGCCTAAGCAGTAATGACATCTGCCACAGAAGATGGAATCTCAAGATAAAATCAGGTGGTAAAATGAGAAAAGAAAGGATCGTTCATTATCAAGGGATACTGAGAAATGTACAACCATGCACAGAAAAACAAATAAAAACCTATATATTGAATTAGATGAATTAATAAAACTATCGCCTGTCCAGAATCCCTGAGGATTTGCTCTTTCTATGGTTTTTCTCAGCAGTTTGTTTTTTTAATAAGTTCACCTTCACTTTTTAAAACATTTAATTTTATTTTTTTTAATTTAAAGATGTGGGGTACAATTCAGGATTAGGTAGATAGGTGATCATCGTACAGGTAAAGTTTGGGTAAATTTTATTGCATATGTTTGAGGTATAGAACATGATGTTATAGAATACATATAGTTTTAAGGGTTAATATAATAAACTAGATTAACACACCTAGTATCTGACAGTTAACCTTATTTTTTTATGCTTGTGGCAAAAGTAGCTAAAATCTACACATTCATCATGAATCCAATATACAGAACAGTCATATCACCTATGGTCATCATGTTGCACATTAGATTTTTAGACTGGTCTGTCCCACATATCTGCTACTTTGTATCCTTAAGCTTGCATCTCCCAGTTTCCTCTTCTCCCACCTGATCTCTGGTAGTCACTGTTTTGTTTTCTCTCTATATATTAATGTTTGAATTTTTTTTAGATTCCACATATAAGTGAGATCATGCAATGTATACTTTTTTCTTTTTCTTTTAAGTATTCTGGATGGACTCATCCTAAAACGTGTTTCATACTTCCCTATCTCAAAATGCTGATAAAGCATTTTCTTGCTGTATCAGAGTCATTATTTGCATTTTATGTAATACCATAAGGCGCCCATGCACTATTGAAGTCTCTGGAGCTGTTTCCTAATGTTAAAAACCCTGAAAATATGTCCTTTTGTCATTGTGTTTGCTTTTTATTATTTTTTTCTGTCTCTTGCCTGCTGTCAGATTCACATCTCACAGGTTTCTTGTTGTTACAATACTAATAAGCTTCTGATATTTTTTTAATGTGCCATTTCTTACTTGACTTTGGCTTGTACTCAGGCTAGCTAAGCCTATTAGAGCAGTGTCTAAAAGAAAAGTAAATAGATCCTGAAGTTTACAGCATAAATGTTATAACAAGTTTTTGGGCTGATCATACAGCATTGTGGATTTCTCCTTGGCACTCAATAACAATAATTAATACTTTCTGAGTGTCAAGGATGTGGAGAAAGGAGAACTCACGTGAACTGTTAGTGGGAAAGTAAATTAGTACAACCATTGTGGGAAACAGTATGGAGGTTCCTCAAAAACTAAAAATAGAACTACCATATGATCCAGAAATTCTACTTCTGTGTATATATCCAAAGGAAATGAAATCAGAATGTTAAAGGGATATCTGCACTCCCGTGTTTGTTGCAGCCTTATTCACAATAGCTAAGGTGAGGAATTAGCCTAAGTGTCAATAAATTAAGAAACCGTGGTATATGTTTACAATGGAATACTATTCAGCCTTAAAAAACAAAGAAATCCTGTCATTTTCAACAATAGAGGTAAACATGGAGGACACAGAAAGACAAATGCCACATAATCTCACTTATATGTGGAGTCTAAAAAGTTGATAAAGAAGCAAAGAGTAGAATGGTGATTGCCAAGGACCATGGGGTTGGAAAGAGGAGTATCTGGGCAGATATTGCTCAAAGGGTGCAAAGTTTCAGTTATGTAGACTGAGTAAATTCTGGGCATCTTGTATAGCACAGTGCCTATGGTTAATCATAATATATTCCATACTTGAAAATTGCTGAGAAAGAGAATTTTTTTTTTTTTTTTTGAGTGGGAGTCTCACTCTGTCACGCAGGCTGGAGTGCAGTAGCATGCTAACAGCCACTGCAGCCTCGGCCCACTGGGCTCAGGCGATCCTTCTGCCTCAGCCTTCCAAGTAGCTGGAACTACAGGCACGTGCCACTATACCTGGTTAATTTTTTTATTTATTGTAGAGACAAGGTCTTGCCAAGTTGCCCAGACTGGTCTTGAACCCCTGAGCTCAGGCAATCCTCTTGCCTCAGCCTCCTAGAGTTCTGGGATTATAGGCATGAGACACCATGCCTGACCAGAAAGAAAATCTTAAATGTTCTTAACCACAAAAAAAATGCTAAATAAGTGAGGTGATGGACTTGTTAATTCGCTTGATTTAATCATTTCACAATGTGATATACACATTTCAAATGTGTATATATGTGTGTGTGTGTGTGTGTGTGGGTGTGTGTATCAAAACATGTTGTACACCATAAACATATGCGACTTCTATTTGTCAATTGTCTCATAATAAAGCTGAGAAAACACTTTCTGAGTGCTTCTGATGTGCCCAACACTGTCCCAGGCACAGTACACAGATGAATATGCTCAGTGATCACTATAATGGAACCTACTTCATGATAATGGCCATGATGGTGGCACCCCAGACCTCTAGGGAACGTAATTGACCCATGCCCAAAATACTTTGCTTTAAAATCCAAAACTGTGCTTGCCTTGAGTCCATGCTCCTGGACTTGGACTACCCCCAGTGACTGAGTGCAGCTCAAGGCTGACCCATTCCCAACAGAACTGAGACTTCTGTCTGTAGGCTTTGGCTGAAGGATTCCTTGGAAGCTTTGCAGGACCTTAGGCCATAGGAGTGTCTAGAATGCTGCTCCTAACCGTCTCTTCCTGTCTTCTTCATGGGGTCAAGTTAGCATCCTGGTCTGTCTGCTGGTGCAACCTTCCCGACTCCCTGTTTCCTTCCACACATGCATTTCCCAAAATAAGATCCTCAAATTGAGGTCAATAGGTCTAATATCCTAAGAAGGCTCACCGAAAAAACCAGAGAAAATGTAAGATTACAACAAAAGAAACCAGAAAAATTTCCCAGTCCCATCAGGTACAAGTTTTATAAGGGTCAGCACAATGCACAGAAAGAGATCAGCCTACATAGATAAGAAATTTTATAACAGAGATAAAGAGAATATATTAAAATCTTCAAGAGAGAGGGGAAAAAAACCAACAAGAATAGAAATCAAAATTGCATTGGGCTTCCTTTTTTATTTAATTTGTATTTGTCCTATAGCCAACCTTCCAAAAAAACACTGAACTGCTTAACACCAATGCTAGAAGCAAGAAACAAATGCCTCCAAAATTCCGAGGGGAAGTTACCAAGCCAAATCAAATAGGAGAGAATAATGACATGCAAGGACTAAAAAATTTACTTCACACTTACTGTTTCATAGGAAGTTACTGGAGCAGGAACTCCAGCAAAAATGAGGGATTATATCAATGAAGAGGGAGAGGGGAACCCAACATAGAAAAACAGATAAGGGTGGTCACAGGATCATGGAAAAGGAAAGTCCAGTTCAACAGTTATATGCAGAAAACCCACTGAGCTGCTAATCCAGATTGAAAAAGAAGCAGGAGGTCTCTAGGAGGAAGAATTAAAAAAATGACATTGACAGATCAGCAACTGTGAGAATTTAAAAAACAATTCGTTGATGATGTGTTTGAAAAAAATTAGCCAAGTACAAGGAAACCTATCGAAATTAGAAATAAACATTTTACACATAGAAAAGTAGAATAATGAACTCTCATTGACCCATCTATGAAATGGATTCCTGCTTCAACAGTTATCAAAATTTTACCGCTTTTGTTTCATCTGGTCTCTTGCATTTTTTTCTCTTTATTATTGAGATGTGAGGTACAAGTCAGGATTAGGTATACAAGTAGTCTATGCGAAGGTGAAGTTGAGGCCTCCAACTGGTCCTCACTTCCTCTGGTTTGGGATCAGGTACCGTTTGTGATGCCACATGCCCTCTCTCCTCACTCCCTCCCCTAGCAGTGGCCCATGTAGCTCCCTTGTAGCATTATGACAAATGTTCAGGACCCACTTATGAGTGAGAACATTTGATATTCAGTTCTTTGTTTCTGTGATAGTAAGTATGATGGACTCTAAATCCATCCAGTTTGCTGAGAAGTTCATAAGTTTGTCCTTCTTTATGGCTTGTGACACTCT
This sequence comes from Carlito syrichta, assembly GCF_000164805.1. NCBI lineage: Eukaryota > Metazoa > Chordata > Mammalia > Primates > Tarsiidae > Carlito > Carlito syrichta. Next base: position 388,439 of record NW_007252362.1, on the reverse strand, counting down.
ATTGTGTATATGTACCACGTTATCTTTATCCAGTCCACTTTCAATGGGCAGCGGAGTTGGTTTCATGTTTTTGTTCTTGTGAGTAGTGTGGCAATAAACATACGTGTGCAGGTATCTTTTCCATTTAAAGAACTATTTAAGTTCTTCCAGGTATATTCCCAGAAGAGGGATTGCTGGGTCATATGGAAGGTCAGTTTCTAATTCTTGTAAGAATTGCCACACTGTTTTTCATAGAGGTCAGACTAATTTACACTCCCACCAACAGTGTAGAAGCGTTCCCTTTTCTAGGCACTCCTCCCGCATCTGTTGTTTTTTGTTTTATTAATGATGACCATTCTTCCTGGAGTCCAGTGGTATCTCAGTGTGGCTTTAATTTGCATTTCTCTGACGATTAGTGAGGCTGAACATTTTTTTCATGTGTCTGTTGGCTTGCTCATATGTCTTCTTTTGAGAAATGTCTGTATCTTTTGCCCACTTTCTAATAGGATTTTTTTTTCCTTTCAGCTCATTTGAGTTATTTATAGATCCTGGATGTTGGGCCCTTGTCAGATACATAGTTAACAAATATCTTTTCCCATTCTGTGGGCTGTTTCCCCACTGCCTTGCAGAAGCTTTTCGGTTTGATGTGGTCCCGTTTGTCTATCTTATATCTTATTGTCATGGACTTCTGGAGTTTTGATCAGGATTTGGTTGCCTATTCCAATTTCTGTAAGGGTATCTCCTGCATTTTTTTCTATGATTCTTATAGTTTGAGGTTTTACATTTAGATCTTTGATCCATTTAGAGTTGATTTTTACCAATAGGTAGGGGGTCCTGTTTCATTCTTCTGCATATGGTCAGCCTGTTTTCCCAACACCACGTGTTAAATAAAGTCTCTTATCCCCAGTAGTCGTTGTTGCTGGCTTTGTCAAAGATGAGTTGGTTAAGAGATCGAATTTTTGCTTTCACAGTCTCTGTTCTGTTCCATTGGTCTATGTGTCTGTTCTTATACCAGTACTAGGCTGTTTTGATTATTGTCGCCTTCTAGTAAATTTTGAAGTTGGGAAATATGATACTTCCTGTTTTATTCCTTTTGCTGTGAATTGTTTGGGCTATTCATGCACTTTTGCATTTCCCTATGGATTTCTGTATTGTTTCCAGGTCTGAGAAGAATGATGTTGGTAATTTGATGGGTAATGGGTTGAATTTATAGATTGTCTTGGGTAGGATGGACATCGTAACAATATTGGTTCTTCCAATTCATAAGCTTCTCTCAATATTTTTAAAAGAAAAAATACTTTACTATTTTGTCATTTCTTCTACAAATACTTCATTATTCAACTATACTGATAAGGACATTTTAAAAAGATACTATGCCATTATCACATCTAACAAAAATAACAATAATTTCTTTTTAACTTTAAATTGACAAATAATAATTATATCTATGGGATGCAATGCTGTGTTATCATACACAGTTGATCCTTGAATAACATGGATTTCACCTCCCTGAGACAGCAGGATCAACCCCTCTTCGTTCTCCTCCTCCTCAGTGTACTCAATATGAAGAGGATGAGGATGAAGATCTTTATGATGACCCACTTCCATTTAATAAATAGTAGTTTCTCTTCCTTACAAATTTCTTAATAACATTCTTTTCTCTAGCTTACTTTATTGTAAGAAAACAATATCTAATACATGTACAAAATAGGTGTCCAACAAATGTTTGTTATTGGTAAGACTTCTAGGAGTTAAGTTTTAGGAAAAACAAAAGTTACACATGGACTTTTGACTGCACGTGGGGACTTAGGATGGAGGGGGGCATCTGTTCAAGGATCACCTGCATGTATTCAGTGTGGAATGATTACATCAAGCTAATTAACATACCCATCACCTCACATACTTTATGGTGAGAATATTTTAAATCCCTTTTAGCAATTTTGAAATATACAGTACATTAATAGCTAATAATTCCTAATGTCATTTAATACCCAGTCTATGGGCAAATTTTCCTGACTGTCTCAAGAATACATTTATTTAGATCCTTGAATTGAGCTAGGGTCCACAAACAAAGTCCACAAGTTGCAATTATAGTTATGACTTTTAAATCTCCATTTGTTTTCTATAATAGTTCTCTACTCATTTCCTTCCCTCTTTATGACACTAATTTTTTAGGGAAAATGAGTCATTGCTTCTGTAGACTATCCTGCATTCTAAATTTAGCTGATTGTTGTTTTGTTGTGTTATCTAACTTGCTTTCTATTCTTCATTTACCTATAGACTGATATTTAGCCATAGAAGCTTAAACAGATTCAAATTCATTTGTTTGGCAAGAATAATTCATAGGCACATAATAGTTGGTTGTCTCACTTTTAGTGAATTGTCTACTATGTTCAAGTGGTGTCTGTGTAATAACAATGAAGCAATTATTGACTTTATGCAAAATAAGGAAGTCAATAATTTTGGTATGCCACTTGGCTATGCAGAGAACAAAATTTACCACAGTCATTAAAATGAAACTTTGACATTTAGATTAAGTACAATTGAGGGAATGAAGAGAAGAACAATAGTGTATAAATGTTTAACTAGTTTAGGGGAGGGGTAATCAGCCCTGGTAACATTTGCTCATTTCTGTGGTGTAAATATTCCCACCATGGTCAATTTCAAGCTAAAACTGTTTTAATACTTAGCTTGTAAAATTCTTGAAAATTTAACAGTCAACTCACACTAGTAGGTAAAATGAACTTCAGCACACCATTGGGTTATGGGTGAGGGTAATAGAACTAAGTACTTCTTTTTATAAGCGTATAAAAGCAAAAGTAAATAATGTCTAAAATGGATAAGTCTAGACTTTGTAGGCCTTTTCATTGTATTTAATTGTAAATATGTACATGGCCTTTAAAAGAATTTTTAGAAATTTTAAAGATGATAGCACAAAGATACTAGCAAATCTTTGTAGATGAGGTCAGTGATGATAACTGCACCCTCAAAATTGTCTGTAAGTAAAGGAGAGCATAGGTTCCTTAGTTTGTAAACTTGGAATTGTCCATTTCTTATGGAAATCCTGCTGACTTGAAAGCTGATGTTCTAGCCTGGCCCAAACTTGTTAGTAAGTAATCTCATCAAAACATAAAAAGTTCCCCCTTAAAAAGTACAAGATGAAAGTACATGGCACTTGTCAATATGAAACCCAAAGAGGGTGAGACAGTGAGACGTGATGTTAGTTGGGCTTCTAGGGCTAGCCACAGTCCACCACCACTGCCAAGGCAGAAGCTGCTGACAGACTGCACGGGCACAGGTATAACAGAAATTGCAGATTTTGTTGCTGGCTACTGGTTCCTAAAAGGCAGTACACGTGGGCAGGGGCTACACCATTCTCACCTATACATCGACAGCCTTTACCTGGAGATTGACGCAAAATACCCAGTTCTCTGAAAATCACTTGCTGTTCTAGGAAGGCGCCTGCACTCTGGGTGCTACACCTAGTGACCGCATGAGGTGGGACTTCCCTCTGCTCTGCTGAACTCCAGGCAGAGACTGACGATGATAGAAGGAGCACTGGCTTAGCCACTCATCCTGAACTCTGCACTCCAGACACGCTGCCTCCTTTCTGATCCTTAGTTTGATCATCCTCATGTCTCCTTTCTCTTTTTAAGTGTGCATTGTACATTAATTTGTCCTAGTGAAACAACAGTGCAGAAATGTGAAGAATACAATTATTATCCCCTTCAAATCCCTCGTGTTTCCCCAGAACAGGCACTGAGCATGATGGCACGCAGAAGATAGGGAACAACTATTTCCTGGGTGGTTACATAACAGGGAAGTGACAACTTTGATACCCTCACGTTCCCATCTGCACTTCTTTCCTTCTCATTTCTCTCTCTCTTTCCCTCCTTACCCGCCTCCATGTTTATATCAGAAGAGCCACCGTATCTTCTAAATTGTAACTTAGTGCCTAACTGGAGCAATTATCTCAAAGAAAATTTTTAAATTTATTTATAGTGTATCTGGTGAGAATCTCAGCTCCTATACTCAGGCATTCACAAAATGCAAATAAATTTAATTTATCTTTTGAGTCCTCATTCTACCGTGAGGGCTTTCCCTTCACTCTCCAGGTTGCATGTAAATCCCAAGAGTGCCTCTAAACCTCAAGCTGTTAGCTATTAACAGGGGTCTGAGCAGCATCTGCCACAGGAGTATTTGTGGAGGCAGCAGCCCTGCTCATTTCCTGGTTCACTCAGAGGTCTGCTGTCTCTGCACAGCTAAGCCTCCTAGGCCAGATTCTCTCTTAGCTACTTTGTACTCCAAGACATGGGAGCCTCTTAGTCTGGTTTGGGCTTGTCTGGACAAATATGCCTCATGGACTTTTCTCCCAGTCTGTGCTAGGTGCAGGGGAACTTGGTGTGTTTCTACCTAAGTGGCGAACCACAGGACCCTCTGCCTTTACATCTGCCAAACTTGGTGTTTCCACTCTGTATGCCTGCACCCTCGTGTCTGACAACTCTCTCTTCCTTCCCCTTAGCCTACACCTTCCCTGCCTACAGAATCTTTATCTAGTTTGGGAGTAACCAGGAAAAACTAGAAAAGCCGCTTCTAATTATGCATTCTTCTAAACCTTTTGTTTGTGCCATAAATTTTATGCTCTGAATCTTAAATTGGCTTAAACCACTGAAACTCAAGAGCTAAGAATGAACTTTTGATTTGTGCTTTTTTGCTACGATGACACCTCTCTCAGGCAATGAATGTCTCCATGGATGTGGAGAGAGCTGGATGATGGAAGGCATTACCAAGGGCAAAGGCGCAGGGTTAACACATTGCATTATTAGCCCGCTGCACTCCCAAATGTTTGCTGAGCACCTGGAGGCATGGTGAAGGGAAGTACAGCACAACGATGAATAAGAATTTCTCCCTGTCCTCAAATAAGTTTACAGTTTAGGGCGGAAGATAGATACCTCCTCAAAAAGTAAAAGGAAACAAATAAAGAATCAAAGATTGAGAGAAGGCAAAACACTGTACTAATTCTCTAGTTTCAAGGTGCCTGGTAGGCTCATGGTGGTATAGAGCTGCTTCAACCCCCAGTGATGTGGCCAACAGTCCACTGGGGGAATTCTTCATTCCCACAACAGCCAAATATTAGGGGGGTGTGATAAGAGGGTCGGTGAATGAATGGAAGACATGATTTTGTGTGTCCTCAAAGAGTTTATAGTCTAGTTGAGGAGAAAAGTCATGTTGAGATTAAGTAATCAAAGAATAAAACAAGGCAATATAATGGAGCAGACTATAGCAGGACTGTGCTATTCAGGGTACATTTACTGAGATCAAAAGAAGCAACACAAGCTGTGGTAGACTTGGTTAGGAAAGGCTTTCTGGAGAAGTTGAGGCATTTTGGGATCTGGGAACAAGTAAACTTGGATTATTATACTGTTTTATTATTGTATAGTTAATAACAGGTAACATTCAACACTTTTGTGCCAATTACTGTTTTAATCACTTTACATTTACTGACTCATGGAATTCTCATAACAATAGAGTAGCTACAATTTTTATTATCTTCATCTTACATGTGAGGAAACTGAGGCACACAGAGGTTAAGTAACTTGCTAAAAGCTCCACAGCAGAATTGGAATGCTGCAGCCTGACTCCGGGGCCAAACCCTGAACTGGTGTGGTATTCCACCTTAACAAATGAGTTGAGAGTTGTAATGAAGAAAAGAGCTCAAATTAGAGCAGAGGTAGAAGAAACAGGGCATGTAGGGGACCTGACTAAGGCAGAGAGATATCCCTGGAGCATAACTGGGGCCACACACTCTGAGCATCTCACCTAGATCAATTGCTCTGTGCAGACAGACCGATGGTTGTTGGGACTATTACATCATAGCTGAGAAGTGGAACTCTACCCTGAGCCCTGAGGGCCCTGCTCAGAATGACAGCCTGGATAGACTCAGAGCACAAGCCAGTCTTTGGTGCCTCTGGCTTCTGTCCCTTGTTTTTGTTTCTCTAATAGATGTGAAAACGAATGAATGGCCCTCAGGGCAATACCTAGGCTTCTGCAGTTCATCCAGCTAGAGTGTCATTGTCACTCTAAACTGGAGCAAAACTTCTCTAAGAATCCTAATTTGTCAGCTGCAGAGGACAGGGATGCTGCCATTTCTGAAGGGTGAAACTGAGGTAATAGAGCCTGAGTACTGGTGGCAGAAGGAATGGAATAGAGGAGGAAATGTGGGTCTAGAAGACTTGTCAAAGTCTTTCCTCCTGTGGGACTCTAGAGATCTTATAGAGCACAGGTCCTCAAGCCCCAAGCCATGGACCAGTACCAATCTGCTAAGAACCAGGCCACAGGCAGGGCATGGTGGCTCAAGCCTGTAATCTCAGCACTTTGGGAAGCCGAGGTGAGTGGATTGCCCGAGTCCATGGGTTCAAGAACGACCTGGGCAACTTGGCGAGACCTCATCTCTACAAAAATAAATAAATAAATAAATAAATAAATAAATAAATAAATAAATAGCCAGCCGTGGTAGCGCATACCTGTAGTTCCAGCTACTTGGAAGGCTGAGGTGGAAGGATCGCCGGAGCCCAGCAGGTCAAGGCTACAGTGGCCGGGAGCGTGCCACTGCACTCCAGTCTGGGTGACAGAGTAAGACTCTAACTCAAATTTTTAAAAAAATGAAAAGAAAGGAGGAGAATTTTTCCATGACGTATCATATAGAAGGGTGGAAGGGCCAAGAGGTAAAAGATTACTTTTTGTGCCCCAGTGAGAACTTGTTTCTCAACCCCAGAATTCTGGAGAGTTGTAATAGAGTTTGCTCCCTTTCTCTCCTCCTGGCTTCATCACCTCCACACTCTTCAGTGTTGGAAGATGAAGCCAAGGATTTCTTTTTCATGCTCAGCCTCTCCTTGAGTTCTGTACATGTAGGTAATCGTAGTTTACCTATAAATCTGTTCATAAACCACGTCTTAGCTTTAATGTGAAATCCTGACTATATTTGAAAACAGTCTTTGTTATTTTTTTTAAGGAAGTCTTGAAAAAATAAATTAAATTAAATTAATTTAAAAAAATAAAAAGAAAGTCTGGCTTTAATAAAAACACCAAAAAGCTCCTCTAGTGAATCTCTTAATAAAGATGTGAATCACAGCCGAACAAAGGGACGGTATTGAGGCAGCAGCTCAGAAAGGATCAGGATTGCTGGGCTCCTGCCCCATCTCTGACCTTTACTTACCTCGTGTAATCCTGGGCAAGGCCATTAACCTCCCTGTGTCTCAAAGTCTTCATTTCCAAAATGAGGACAACAAGACCTATGCAGCCTGCGTGATCGTGGAGCTCATGTGAAATCACGTAGACGAGAAAACTTTGAAAAAATGTGCAGCCCATTCCACAAATGGATGGAATGTTTATCTGTAAAATGCAGATAGCTCCGACCTCGACCCCCACAGGTTTGATAACAGTGCAGATTAACAGTGCTTCTTATCAAGCTTGAATTTTATTTCCAAATGAAAGGGTGTTCCTACAGGTACAGGGGTTGCTTTCGTGACATTCCTCAACTTTATTTTAGTGATTTGGACATTCATTTGTGCTGTTTTAGACAGAATCTGCCCCTTGCAGTGGCTGTCAGTCATGGACTGAAATTAATTAAATGGGAATCATCTTAAGAGTTTTGACTGTCATCTCAGTGTATCCCAGCACACGTGCAAGGGAGCCCCAGCTCTGCTTGAAATGCAGGAGTGACCTTTGGTTATCTGTTTCCTTAGCTTCTCTTTGTGCAGGAACCCTTAAAACTTGGAGCAGGCAACATGGCTTTTAACTCGTGTCATAATCGTGGCTGTTGATTAACCCCTGGGTACCTCGCAACCTCTAACATTGCACCTGCTTGTCTGGCCTACAAGGTGACCACAATTACTGTTGTTATTCATAAGACATGTACTGGAAATAAATGACCATCTATTAGATTATAAACCATTAAACTGCAATCTCTTACAGTAAGGGTAAAGACCAAGGCTACTCATTTCATAGCTATTAGCATGAAAGTTTTCAAGAAGCATTTGTTGATGATAATAAAACACCTCGTCTTTGTTTAGCACCTTAAAATTTACAAAGAATTTTTATATATACTATCAATTATCAACATTTTGGCTGAGCTTCTGACCAAATCTCTCTTTTTTTTTTTTTTTTTGAGTTGGAGTCTCACTCTATCGCCCATACTGGAGTGCAGTGGCCGCTCCCGGCCACCGCAGCCTCGACCTGCTGGGCTCCGGCGATCCTTCCGCCTCAGCCTTCCGAGTAGCCAGAATTACAGGAATGCGCTACCACGCCCGGCTGATTTTTTGATTTTTATTGTAGAGATGAGGTCGTGCCTGCCCAGGCGGGTCTCGAACCCGCGGGCTCAGGCAATCCACTCACCTTAGCCTCCCAAAGGCGCAGGATTACAGGCTGAGCCACCGAGCCCGGCTCCAAATTTCTTAAAGGCATCAACTTCATCAGCTGACATACATTTAAACATAAACTGTTGTAATCCGTATATTTTAACAAAACCTGTAGAAATTGTGGGATTTTTTTTGTGAGTCGGGGGTTTCATTTGTTGCCCAGGCTGGAGTGAAGAGGCACATTCATGGTTCACTCCTGCCTTGACCCCCTGGGCTCAGGCGATCCTTCTACCTCAGCCTTCTGAGTAGCTGGGACTACAGGCACATGCCACCACATCCAGCTAATTTTTAATTTTTTTGTAGAGACAGGGTCTCGCTATGTTACTCAGGCTAGTCTCGAACTCCTGGGTTCAAGAGATCCTCCCTTCTCCACTTCCCAAGTGTTGGGATTGCAAGTGTGAGCCACGGCACCCATCTGAAACTGTGGCTTTTAATACTAACTATACATGCGAGACATTTGGGGGCATTATTAAAAATACCAGTGGTTGAGCTTCCAAGCAAGATCAACTAAATCAAAGCAATGTGTGTAGCCAGACATGGACACCAATGAGACCACAGTCTTAAGTGATAGAAAACTAATTGGCAGTCTGTGTGCGCCATAGGTACATATAGAAAGGGATTCTGGGTCCAAAACTATGAATTCTTCTGACTCTTATTTTAGGTATATTCCTAGTAAAGAACCCAGCCTTGAAAGAAATGATATAGTTACATCCATTCCACCAGCCATTCTGCCACTTTCCACATCCCCAGCTCACCTATTCATTAAGGAACTCAAATCCAGGCTTTTACATGGGCAGTACAGCACTGTTAGGAGACAGGCTGACTGAATGGGGGTGAGGCAGGGTTTTATTTTTATCTGTTGCAATATCAGTTGAGGGGGCTAGGTGCTTATATATGAGAGGAAGCCCATGTTAGCTACTCAAGGAAGTTCCTTGCAAAAGACTTCTGTTGTTGTAGTCCTAGGTCTTCAGAAATTAGCTACAGCCTTCAAAAGTGATTAAACTTGGACAATTGTCTGACCTCCCCAAACTCACACGAGACTGACTTCTGATTCACAGTGGACCTCCTGAGCTGGCTCCATTCTGGAGATGGGTGACTGAGGCTTCCTGACATCCAGGAAACCTGTCTATAATCAGGAGCTGGTTTGGTAAACATTATGAGAAGCCCTTTGTCTCAGAACCCTGGAATTATTACGGCCTTGGTCAAGTAAAAAATGACCATGTCTGATCTCATCTGCATAAAGATCACATTATAGAACCAATTTACCAAGCCAGCAGTATATTTCTGATCTCACAGAGGTGAGTGAGGACATTCACCTTAGGACATTCCAGCAATTCCATGTCTGACAGAGATGGCATTTGCTGTTAATGTTAGTGTCTGTAGGTGAAAATGGAGTAGGCCATAAATCTTGTGTACAACATTTCCCTTACAGATTTTATTTTATTTTACTTTTTAAGTTGGAGTCTCACTCCGTTGCCCAGGCTGGAGTACAGTGGCACACTCATGGCCACCCCAGCATCGACCTGCTGGGCTCAGGTGATCCTTCAGCCTCAGCCTTCCAAGTAGCCAGAACTAAAGGTGCGCTACCACGTCCGGTTAATTTTTTCATTTATTGTAGGGATGAGGTCTCTCAAAGTTGCCCAGGCTGGTCTCAAACCCTTAGGCTCAGGCAATCCTCTCACCTGGGCCTCCCAAATTCTTGGGATTACAGGCTTGAACCACAGCACCTGACCTCCCTTAAAGATTTTTAAAATTTACAAAAGGGTTTACTATGGATTTAACATGATAGAGATGGCTCTTATATTGCCTACTTTCTTTGAAGGTCCTTAAATATAAGTTAAATATCACTGACAATTGTTAATCAGTCATGGAATGTGCTTATACTAGCTGTCTGGATTTCCTTACTTCTGACCATCCAAGAGTAACCATTTTCAGGCAGACGTTTCAATTTATATGTTGCTACCAACACACCACTGCTGGTAAAATGTCATTGAAAGTGTTGTATGTTAAAGAAGAAAGACATCCAAATGTCTTCAGGTTAGAGAACTGTGAAAATTCATGAATTTTTCACATAGTGATGCTGTGAAAAGTAACTGAAAATTAATGCTATGGGAAGACAGAGTTTTAATCTGGATCTATAATTTGGTGAATTTTTGTTGGAACTAGATTGTTTATTTTCCTGAATTACAGAGTATATAGAATAAATGGGGTTATGACTAGTTGCTGTTAATAACAACAATTTCTATTTTCATGGTCTTAATATTCCTAGAACTTGGAATGTTATGGGTTTTGGTTAATACCATGTAGGGTTAAATGAGTTCACGTGTAAAAATCACAATGCCTGACCTTATATGTATAGCAAGTATTACATCAACACCAATAATTGTCACCATGACTACTTGTATTATAATTGTTATTATTACTAGTCCAATCTGTTTCCTATCTGAAAATAAAGGACTGTCTCCAGAACCAAAATTCTAAGATAATGAGTGAAATGAAGCTGCGTTCCCTTAATGACATTGCTCAGTTTATAAATTCATGGCTCCATCCTGGGGACAGATATCTTAAGTATCTGAAATATAGTAAGATAACAGTTTTTGTATCTGTTCCTGGGGTCATTCAGGCACACAGAGAGGGAGTGATGGTGGGACCATATTGGATATATGCGATGATATCTGCAGTGAGTTTTCTCCCAGGGATTGCACAGGGTGGGGAGAGTAGAGGGATCAGTCAGGCCTGTAATACAGGTGTGAAGCAACCTAGCCGGCAAGATGGGGAAGGGGGTGGTGGGACGCTGAGTCAAAGCAAGAACTGCAGAAGCTGACTGTAGAATCCTTGCCAAGAGCAAGGATGCAAACTGAGAACAGGATCAGCTGAGGCAGGACCAGCATGAGCACATCAGGCCTTGGAAGGGAAGCTGGGAACATTGCCCAGGGACACTAGATTGGGGGAAACTGTCATCTCTGGGGTGCTGGAGCCTACACCCATGGGCAGAGAGAGAGAGTGGAAAGGGGGATTTAAGATTCCAAAATGAACAGAAGAAATGTTCACGAATGACACTAGGAAGCAGGAGAGGAAAGAGGAGAACGAACCCCACTCCTCCTGTTGAGCCAGATGGCACTGGGGGCAGGGTATAAGACAGCCCCAGAAGTCATGGCCCCCAAGAACCCTTGGAGGCTAAGCGGCTTACTGCACGCAGGCCAGATTTGCCTTGAGCAAGCGCAGCATCTTCATCTACCAGCATCTCCAAGTTCCTTACTTTCTACAGTTCTGCCAGCTACCAAATGGCTCACACACAGGAATCCAGAACAACATCTATTCAATGTGGCTCCTCTTCTAGAAGAATTCAGTTGTGATGAGTGCTGAAGACAACGTTGGGTGGTACAAAGAACAAGGGCCTTACACTAAGGTTGATTGGGTATAAATCCTCATTTTTGTGACTTCAACTTGTTTATTAACCTTCTAAGGCAAGTCGGATTTATTCTGTAAAATAAGAATAATAAGATGACTTGCAAGACTGCCGTTAGAGATAATGCTTTGAAAGTGACTAGCATAGTGCCTGGTACGTAGGCTTTTTTCTCTAAAAAAAAAAGAAAAAGTAGCTCTTATACTCAGCAATATGTAATAACAATGATTTTCATATGCATATATTTTACATAAGACTTGTAATTTAACGTTCTACCTGCCTTTGAGTTGATCATACCTGAAAGTGGCTGTGTGATTTTTGGCAGGTCATTGTCTGGAGATCATGTATTCCACGTCTGGATTTTCTGTTGGACAGAAGCACTGCAGAATCTTGTTTCCCTTATTTTTGATTGTATCAGACTTCTAAAGTATCATCTACTTGATGGTAGAAAAGAAAAAAATTAACCATATAATCTTCCATCTTTGTGTACTTTCTTTATAGATGTAAATAGTGTTTATTTTTCCATCCACTTTACAGACCATGAGAAAACTTAAAGTTTCCATCTATTTGTTCTCTCTTCCCCTTCCCCATCTATTACACAAAATGATTCATAATATATATATATATATATATTTTTTTTTTTTTAAGTGAGAAAGCAGGATTTATTGAGAGGACAGAGACGCTCCCACAGTGGGAGGAGACCCGCAGGGGTTTCCCCAATTCATAATATAGTAATTAAGCCAAAATGCCTTAGGGACCCAGGAAGCTGTTAAGCTTCCATATCCTTTACTCCCCATCAAACCCTTCCTTGCAATTAACTCCAGAACATGATATGTGTAAAGTCATAAATGTGTTGGGATTAAAGCTATTTTTAATATTTATTTGCTCCCAAATTCTCCTTTCCAGAGGCTCACTAGAATGGGTTCTGACTTTTAATTTCTTCCCCTCCCTCATTTTCAAAGGGGAATTCTGTTGTTACCAAATTAATTCTTTAGGATTTTGTGATGTAGAATTATAGAAAAAATTGATGGGGTATAAGGATGGAATGTTCTCAGGCTAGAGCTGGCGGTGAAAGTGAGGCAATGGAGGCTTCCGAAAATTGAGTAGCAGGGTATATGGTGGAAGCAGATGAGAGAGGAAGGGGTATTGTGAAGAAAATCACACAATTTCTTACAACTCATGCTTGTTCCAGAAATGCAAGTAGAAACCTTCCATTATTTTGAAACTGAATTTCTACTGCTAGACTTTGTTCTTATGATTGTGTCATTCTGAAACTGAGCCTTATGGGTCATAATTTTTCTAATTAGTTTTCATAAGGTTACATAAATTTACATGGGAATAAGTTACAATTACAATAGCCACGTGGCACGATGGCTAGATGATAAAATTGCCTAGAAAGAGAGACATGGATAAGAAAAACAGCTTAGGTCTGTGGTTGCCAAATCTTAGGCTACCAAGACTCATCAAGGGAGCACTTAAAAATGCAAAGCTTGGACCGTATCCCAAGAAGCTCTGATGCTGTTTTGAAAGATGGGGGTCCAGCAATGTGCGTATTTCATTATCCCCCGTATGATACTGATGCAGGGAACTAATGAACCCCACTCGGGCTCAGGCCAATGAGTCAGGCACCTCCAAACAGTTCTGTGTCACAAGGCTTCTGAGTTTCAACTGTAGAAACAGAATTTTAAGCGTGTTCCCTTGGATCATCCCAAAGAAAGCTGCTGGACCTTGTCTATTGCATTCTTCCTAGTCACATTTGCAGGAGATACTCACCTTCTCAGTGGTCATTATCCGCCTCTCCTGCCCTTGAAATCTATAGATTAACTGAAGACAATAATTGATTTTTTTCTTCTGACTTTCATAATAAGCATTTACCTAAAACCCTCTCCAACGCTAACACAAACTAAGTCATATTTACCAGAGTCATCTCACCAATGCAAATTTCTACAAAATCTTAACAGAAAGACAATAGGAGAGATGAGTTGATGTATAAGGCCTGTAAGGATTAATTTGCTCAACTGCATAACAATGCTGAAGTGAAAACAGGAAATGTTTTGCTTGCAGAAGTTTCTGAAAGAGGATGCACTTGATTAACCTGGTTGTCTATTTAAAAGTCATGCAGTGAAAATACTTATGTTCCTCTCCTGGTGGGGCTTGCCCAGAGCTCTTAGAACCTGGATTACAAAGCATTACGACCACCGTGCAGTATGCCTAAAAGTAAAATACCAAATGTTCTGAAGGCAACATAGCTCAATTTAGTCTTTTGCATTCATCATGCAGGTGACAATGAAAAATGTGATCACTGAGGTGGAACTTGTGAAATGAAACAAACCATCATCAAATAAAAGGTTTTTCTGGAAACTTTGGGGGATCATCTCAATAACAAGCCAGCTTTGTAGGGAGGCTTTTGTGACCCTTTGGTAAACCCTCAAATAACTGCCCAGGAGACTGTGATATTGACTGGTCAACCCTAAAGACCCAGGAGAAAGACCTGGCAGTAGATGTACCTTTGATTGGATACTGTCCACTTAGCTTATATCCTCCACATTTCCAGTCCTGTTTCTGAAAAATAATGGTCATGTCCTACCAAATCTAGAGATACGATATCTTGATGTCATCTTAGATAAATTTCAACTCTGTAATAACAAATTTCCCTTATCATTCATAGCTCTGCTAGGGATTAATAAGGTGAACAGTAGTAAGGGCAGATGGAGGAAAAGTAAAACCAGTTAGGTTTTGTATATTTGAACGCATTTCTTTTAGAAGACCTATTCAACTAGACTTCCATCTGTTAGCAGAAATCTTATTTCTTATGAGAAATATTTAAGTTACTGATGGGGTAAAGATGCCTACATTATAAAACATAAAAATCTAATACCAAATGGAGTAAATGATTTGTAAATGTCTTATTATTTTCTGATTATAAAAGTAAAATATCTACAGTGTAGAAAATAAAAGATGTAATAAGTTTAGAAGACCATAGTGTAGTGATTAGCACACTGCTTTCCAACATCTGAGATATTGTGATTTATATAAATATAAATATATATATATTTTAAAGTCATTAGCCAACCAAACAGGCTTTGCTTCCCACTCTAGAACTGTTGGTGATTTTTCAGCTGCTTTTCTTCTTCTTTTTTTTTTTTTTTTTTGAGTTGGAGTCTCACTCTATCGCCCAGACTGGAGTGCAGTGACCACTCCCGGCCACCGCAACCTCGACCTGCTGGGCTCTGGCGATTCTTCCGCCTCAGCCTTCCAAGTAGCTGAAACTACAGGCGCGCGCCACCATGCCCGGCTCATTTTTGATTTATTGTAGAGATGAGGTCTTGCCAAGTTGCCCAGGCGGGTCTCGAACCCATGGGCTCAGGCAATCCACTCATCTCAGTCTCCCAAAGGCGTGGGATTACAGGCTGAGCCACCAAGCCCAGCTCAGCTGCTTTTCTTATAGACTTGGTGAAATTATTCACAAAACCTTGAGACTCAAAGCAAATACTTATCACTTTACAGGCTGGCAAGTCTAAAGCCCTTTATTTCTGGAAGGGAGGGGGTTACATTATGTCACATCCTGGTTTTGTAAATAGGCCTTGACATCACAAGTAATCAAAAAAGAATGTAGCCTCCAGTTTTCTTGGGCTGGATGTGCTACCATCAGCATCAGAACTGACATGGGAAATAAAAAGAGTGGGTCACTTGTCTCCCTAGAGCTGACCACTTTTCTTAAGACAGTTAAACATTTGGGTCTGCCAGGTTTGAAGTGTTTGATTGTTAAGAGTGACACAGACTGTTTCTGTCTCAACTGAAAATGTTATATCAATTTCAAACAGAATAAGGTAAACTACCTAAACTTGCCCCAGTTTCAAACAGAATAAGGTAAACTACCTAATCTTGAGGTCCTGAATTAGTCTTTTCCAAGGTTAACTAGTAGAACAAAATCTTTATTAAAAAGGAGCCTCATTAATTTTGATTTATACTTAAAATGATGCCATTAATGGAATTATGCTAAACTGGGATTTAGCAGTGTAATGATAACAACCAGTTTCTACAGAAAGGAATACAGATTTTATCTACCTTATATGGTTTTCTTCTGTTAAAAATTGGTACCCAATCATCTCCCTCAGAAGAGAACAAACTCTAAAGATATTCAGAAGAAGAAAACCATTGTCAGGGCTCAGTGGTGAGGATTCAACTTTCTGTTGTGGCATTTTAGATTGCTTCTTTAGATTGCATTTTAGATTACATCAGAAGTAAACATTTTGTCGAAAAAAGTATTTAATTTCAACTTGATAAAGAATAGCTACACAAACTTCAGCATCGTACTTTATGGTGAGTAACTAGGAGCTTTCCCATTAAGATCAGAAAATAAGGCAAGGATGTCCCTTCTCACTACTGCTTTTCAACATCATACTGGAAGTTCTAGCTAATGCAATAACACAAGAAAAGAACATAAAATGTATATCAATTGGGAAGGAGAAAATAACACTGTCTTTGTTTGCAAATGACATGAGTGTTTATGAAAAAAAATCCAAAAAAATTTGACAAATCAACCTCCTTGAACCAATAAGCAATTATATCAAGGTTTTAGGATAAAAAGTTAATATATAAAAATCAATCACTTTCCAATAAACCAGCAATGAACAAGTGGAATTTGAAGTGAACATATTACCATTTACATTACCACCCCAAAATGAAATTATTAGGTATAAATCTAACAAAATATGTACAAGACATATATGAGGACAACTACAAAACTCTGTTGAAACAAATCAAAGAACTAAATAAATGCAGAGATATTCTATGTTCTGGATAGGAAGATTCAATATCGTCAAGGTGTCAATGCTTTCCAACTTTATTTGTAGGTATGTTTAACGGAATTCAAATTAAAACCCTAGCAAGTTATTTTGTAGGTATTGACAAACTGATTCTGAAATTTATAGGGAGAGAAGAACAAAACTGGAGGACTGAGACTACCTGATTTCAAGACTTACTATAAAGCTGTAGTAATCAAGATAATGTGGTAGTGCTAAAAGAATAGACAAATAGATCAATATAAAGGAATAGAGAGCCCAGAAAGAGACCCACATACATCTAGTCTGCTAAACTTTGACAAAAGAACAAAAGCAATACAATGGAGAAAAAATCATCTTTTTAACAAATGGTGCTGGCACAACTAGACTTCCACATGCAAAAATAAAAATAAAAATAAATCTACTACAAAGACTTTATACACATGACAAAAAGTAACTCAAAATGAATTACAGACCTAAATATAAAATGCAAAACTAGAAAACTCCTAAAAGATAACATAAGAGAAAATCAAGATGACCTTGGTTTTAGAGTTAACTTTTTAAATACTACACCAAAGGCATAATCTATGAAAAAATTAATAAGCTGGAGTTTATTAAAATTAAAAAATTCTGGGCCAGGTCTGGGAGTTCAATCTGTAATCCCAACACTTTGGGAGGCCAAGGTGAGAGGATTGCCTGAACCCAGCAGGGATTTGAGACCAGCCTGGGCAACTTAGTGAGACCTCTTCTCTACAATAAATGAAAATATTAGCTGGGCATGGTAGCACACACCTATAGTTCTAGCTACTTGGAAGGATGAGGCGGAAGGATCACCTGAGCCCCACAGGTCGATGCTGGGGTGGCCGTGAGCGTGCCACTGCTCTCCAACCTGGGCAACAGAGTGAGACTCCAACTCAAAAAAAAAAAAAAAAAAATCTGCTCTGCAAAAGACACTACTAAGAGAATGAAAAAAACAAACCACAGAGTGGAAAAATATTTGTAAAAGACATAGTTGGTAAAAGACTATTATACAAAATACACAAAGAACTCTTAAAACCCAACAATAAGAGAACAAACAAACTGATTAAGGAATGGGTCAAATAGCTCACCAAAGATATTCAGATGTCAAATAAGCATATGAAAAGATGTTCAACATCAGTCATTAGGGAACTGCCAATTAAAATGAGGAGATCTCACTACACACCTATTAAAATGGCCAAAATTCAAAACACTAAAAACATCAAATGTTGGTGAGGGTGTGGAGCAATAGAAACTCTCATTCATTGCTGATAGGAATGTGAAAGACAGTTTGGTGGTTTCATAAAAAATATACATACTCTTACCATATCATCCAAATACCTTGACATTTACCCAAAGAAGTCGATAATTTATGTCTACCCAAAAATCTGTGCATGGGTATTTATAGCAATTTTATTCATAGTTGCCAAAATCTGGAAGTAACCTAAATATCCTTCAGTAGGCAAATGGATAAGTTGAGGTATATCCAGATAATGAAATATCATTCAGTACTGAAAAGAAAGGAGCTATCAAGCCATGGAAAGACAGGAGAAAATTTGGATGCATATCATGAAGTGAAAGAAGCCAGTCTGAAAAGGCTACATACTGTATGTTTCCAACCATGTGACCTTCTGGAAAAGGTAAAACTATGGAGACAGTAAAATGATCAATGGGTGCCAGAAGTTAGGAAAGACTACGCAGAGAAACAGGCATTTCAGGAGAGTGAAACTACTCTATATGATACTGTAATGGTGGGTACATGTCATTATACATTTGTCCAAACTCATAGAACGTACAACACCAAGAGTGAACACTATGTAAACCATGGACTTTGAGTGATGATGATGTGTCAATGCAGTCTCATCAGTTGTAATAAATGTACCACTCGGGTAGGGGACGTTGATAATGGGAGAGGTGGTGCATGTGTGGGCTTAGGGGGATACCGAAAATCTCTGTATCTTCCATTCGATTTTGCTGTGAGCCTAAAACTGCTCTAAAAACAATGCGTATTTCATAAAGGTACTTAGTTATAAAATTAAAGTTTCTTGTTTCTATAAATATTGCTTATGCATTTAAAAAAAATGAAACACTAGGGGAAACTTATATCTTGTGGATTGTATTAAATTGTACTAGAGGTCCTGCACTCGGATGCTGACTTCTCAAACAAAAAACCCAATTATTCTTCTTAAATATTTATTTCCCTTTCCACATTGCTTTTTATAGGATGGATTTATTGACTTCTTAGAGTTTATTGCTGCTGTAAATCTAATCGTGCGAGAGAAACTGGAGCAAAAATTAAAATGGTATTTTAAGCTGTACGATACTGATGGAAATGGTTCTATTGACAAAAATGAGCTCCTAGACATGTTCATGGTAAGTGATGCAGTAAAGTTTCCTTTTCTGGCAACTATATAGTTAATCCAGTTCCTTCTATGACATAGGTGACAGCTCTTTATGTGGCTGGCTATTCTTGGAATATACATTTCGAATTGCTGTTGTGGTGTAAGTTTTACTTTATCCTACTGGCTACTGAATATGCAACTGCAAATAGGCAGTTTCTTCCTGCTGCAATCCACCCTGATGTTCACAAATTTTGCAAAGCATTGGGATGAAAAATGAAATAAATATGATATTCTAAAACAACTTATCTTTTTTTTCCTCCCAAATTGCTGAGATTATTGTCATAAACCACTGTGCCTGGCCTGCTCTGCATTTTAGGAATTTCTGCATTTTAGAATCAGCATTACTTACTTTGGGAGAGGAAAAGCAATCCTTAAGGACAAAAGTCCTGTGATATACATCACAGTATCTCTTAAGATAGGAAAAAAAAAAACGAAAAGAGGAAAATGTTTACATAAATTAATACAATGGACAAAGGAACATGTATTTATTTAAAATTTAGTGTCCTGTAGACATACACAATAAACAGGAGAAAAAATCAGCAAGGTCAAGATTAATGCATACTGTAAAATCTGAGTTTTCTCTACACACAATAAGGATGTTAAAACAGAATTCAGGCCAAGCATGAGAGATCAGAAGGAAGCTTTAGAGTATAGGCAGAATTTACCAAGAAGGTAGTAACATCTTAATCTTACCTCAAGTGTATAAAATAGTCAAGAGAAAGGTTTTTGAGAAGGATTTCTGAGGGAATTTATTGCCTAGGACCCTCGAAGTCGATAACACGGGGATTTAAAGAAACCATTGAGATGTGACTGTACCCGGCAGTCTAGGGAGCACATCTGAGTGTTTGAGTCATGGGAGAGAAGTCTACAGAAGCCAACCATGGCAGCAAAGTAGAGGGATGCAGTTCAGAAAGTATCTGCATTCCTAGAAGTCATTGGGACAAAGGATGCCAGGGTGTTTGCCATGAATTGGGTATGGGCCACCTTGAAAGGACGCTGATGCAGAGCTGCCTTAGAGCCATCTGACAGGGTGAGGGAGAGTCAGGAGAAGGAAAGTAGATCTAGACCAATAGTTTTCAACCTGGAGAATCTGCATACTGTCTAGAGACATCTCGATTACCTGGGGAGCACGGGTCCGAATAGTGCTATTGCTGTCTACTGGTTAGAGACCAGAATGCTACTAGGCATTCAACAATGTACAGGACAGCACCAAACAAGAGAGAATCACCTAATCCAAAATTGTCAATTTGCAGATTTTGAGAAACTCTGACTTGGAAAGGGACTCGCTAGAATCAAGATGCTTGGTTCATGTCCAGAGAATTGCAGGAGAGAGAATCTCAGAAATGAGAGAGAAAGGCAGGGGGTTCTCTGAGAGAAAGAGTAGTCTATAAACACCTCCCAGTCCAGAGAGCACTGAAACTAGCTAACCAGTACAGGACCTGAAGTGAGAACTCTTCTGCTCCCCTTTGTCTCCGACCACTCCTGCACTCGCACAGAGAGACTCAAAGACTCAGTGCTCAGAGACTGCTGATTAGCAAAATAGGGGAGAAAGAGTGGATATTATACATGAGGAAAGAAAGAAGTAAAAAAAAAAAAAAGAAAGCCTTTGTGGCCATCCTCCATTCTATTTCTCCTAGAAGAAAAACGGCAAACTGACGACTCCCTCCAAAGATCCCCTCAGACTCAGCCACCTTGCAATCAGCATTTCACTTTCACTTATATAACCTGAAGATGGGTGATGAACGAATCAAGATTTCACAAGGAAGCTTTAGAGTGGTCTAATATCACTTCAAAATGTGAGAATGCTGGATACCTGGCCACACGTTCCAGGTTTCTGGAGCCTCTGACCGAATACCGAGGAACCCTGCAAATTTTCATCTCACGCAAATGCTCTGTGTACGTCACGGTTACTCCCAAGTACTGTCCTGGATTTAACTGTGAGATCTGTAAGACCTGGACATGCAAAGGCCAAGGGTGATGCTTTCCCATCGTTTATGTGGATGAATCCTGGATTCAAGCATAGTGATGCCAGGGGAGCCTCAAGAGAGAGTCGTAGTTAAGATTGTGCCTCTAACTGAAATATGTCGCCAGCGATTTTTCTAAAGATCCCTTCATGCTCAATCAAGATAGTTATGTTCGAATTCCCGGATGACTAATTCCCTTTCATTTTATTATGAATTTCTAGGTCAAATTCGGGTCGTTCAATTTAATCACCTGGAGGGGGGACTTGGCTAAATCTTCCTTCTAGGAAGGCTAGAAATGTCATTTGCCCTGGAACTCCTGACAACTGTTATGATGAAAAGGCACCGGCAGAATGTGAGAGGAATTCAGCTTCCTTCGAAGGCACATCTAGCTGTCTTCCCAGTTGATCGTTCTACAAAGGAATACAAAGAACCTGTGGTGCCAGTCACAGAAGTCAGAGAGGAAATTTGAGACTCACAGGGTTCTGGTCATCCTTTTGTGTCCATCCAAAAGATCCAAACGAATTTGTCTGAAAGTGAGAACAATGCCTGTTTTCTGAATCCAGAATTGTCCTGACCATCACCACTGCAATATTTTCTCCAATGGTCTGTCTGCATCTTTTGCTACCCCATAGGTTGAATGGGTCTCTTTATGCTATATAAAATAAAACTTCAGGCTTTATTCAGTTAATTTACCCTCCAAGCCCTCATTACCCAGAACTGACATTCCATGGTTTCTCTTTCTTTATTTTAGCAATCAGAAGAGGTTGGGTAGCAAAACTGACCTTAGCACAACCCTCAATTTGGTCACATTGGAGCAGAAACATTACAAAATCGATTTGCATCCAGCTAAAATGACCTCTCTCATTAAATATCTCTCTGCAGGCTGTGCAAGCCCTCAACGGCCAGCAAACCTTGAGTCCTGAAGAATTCACCAACTTGGTGTTTCATAAGATCGATATAAACAATGATGGTAAGGGAGCTTATCTCTTCTGGCTCACTTTTCTTTCTTTTTTTAAAAAAGTTCATTTTTTTATAGATTCAGAGTATACAAGTGCACATTTCTTACATGCATATGTTGTGTAGTGAAGTCTTGGGCTTTTAGTATATCTATCACCTGTATAGTGGACACTATATCCAACAGTTTAGTTTTCAACCCTCACCTCACCTCTCACATTTTGTAGTCTCCAGTGTCTGTTATTCCACTCGGTATGTCCATTTATACCTATTGTCTAGCTCCTATCTATAAATGAGAGCATTCAGTATTTGACTTTCTGTTTCTGAGTTATTTCACTTAGGATAATGGCCTTCTGTTCCATCCATGTTGCTGCAAAAGACATGATTTCATTTTTTCATGACTAATATTCTATGGTGTACAAGTACCACATTTTCTTTTTCCAATCCTCCTTTGATAGACACCTAGGTTTACCCTATCCCTTTGCCATCGTGAATAGTGTTATGATAAACACTGGGGTGAAGGTATCTTTTTGATAATTTTTTTTATTTTGGGTATATATTCAGTAGTATGATTGTTCGATCGAATGTAGTTTCTATTTTTAGTTCTTTGAGAAATATCCATACTGTTTCCCATTGCGGTTGTACTAATTCATATTCCCACAAACAGTATATAAGTGTTCCCTTTTCTTTGCGTGCTCACCAACATCTATTTTAGTTAGTTTGTGTTACTTTTTAATAACTGGCTTACTTTTCTTACAAAGTAGGAGACAGAGAACATCACTTAGGCAAAAGCAGAAACCTTTCAAGGGAACCGTAGTCGTGACTTGGACTTCTTAACTTAACCAACCCAATGTTTTCAGTCAGCACAATTCAGATGAGTAAATGTTTATCAACCATGTTTATTTTCAATGTGTGGTGCTTGACACGTTGTGGTATATACACAAAAGTAAAGAGGAGGCAGGAAGGAAATTGGGAGAACTAGGATGAAGGCCCTCCTGCTGTCTGCCCTAGGACATACTCTGTTTACCATTTCCTCTCTTCTGGAGGTTTCCCATGAACTTACAGATAAACTCAAGTTTTCCTTACTGTAGAAAATCTTCCTTCAAGGATGCCACCCTCTTCTACTATCTAACTTTGTCCTTCCCTTTGACTGCCCAGTTCTGGAGTGTCATTCACACTTGCCTCCATTTCTAATTTCTCTAAAATGTCTGGCCACATTTCTGCTCTTTCTGCTCATTTCTCCACCTGATTTTCTCACCCTGCAATCGGGGTTTCTTTTTAGCCCAAGGAAGGTGTATTTCTTCTTCAGAGGCAGGAGTGAAGAGAGAAGGCACAGATGTCCCAAGAGAAGGGAGTGCAAAAGGGTAGTTGAGCATACTGGCTTGAAATCGAGGCAGAATATCTAGGAATGATCCTTGAAAGACAGAAAATACGGCATGATAAAAAAAATACGATATAAGTAAGAGTTTTAAAAAAATGGATAAGAGGCCCTGAGTTCCAGTCATGATTGTCACCAACCCAAAGAAACTCCTTCCGAAGCACCTGCCCGCCATGTGGCACTTCTTCCAGTGGACACGAGAGGGCAGTAGAGACACATTTTGCCATGTGGAGGCCGGTAGTTTGCATTAGTCAAGTGTGACAGCTCAGTGTGACAGGATGGGATGGTGAGGACGATGGGAGGAAGTTCAAATGCAGCCACTGTTGTTAAGGAGCTAAACAACTGGACAAGAGTAGAATGCTCAAGAAATAAATTTGGAGGTATATCAATAGTATCACTCTTTCTCTACTTAAGGACTCCACCCGAGATCTGCCTCTCCTGAATTTCAAGTCACTTACTATGACACTGAGATCAAAGAATGAAATAAGCCAGTCCCTGCGAAAGATTGCAAGGAACAGAGTCAGACTCCCCAGAGCAGAAAAGAAGACTAAGTGAAGTTAGAAAAGGACCAGAGAAATGGAGAGTGGCGTGTCTGACAAAGCCAATGAAGACCTTGCTTGAAATATGCAACTGAAAATGGTGGTTGTCAAACAGGAGAAGGGTGTAGGTTTTGTTCTGTTTTAATTTTATTTTTAATCTTAGAGGTGCTGAAGGATGAAAGGGATTGGAGTAAAGAGGATAAACCATTTCAGTTGTGGCAAAAGCCTTGATGTAAAAATGGGTATTCCACAAGAATGGGACAGCATGAAGATTCCAGACTCTGCAGTCTCTTCGGTGACATTCAAAACCTCATGTGAAGAATAGTTGACACTATCCATGGACACTGCTTCTAGTGCTGGAAGTGGGAGAACAGGGAGGTGAACTTCTTTGGAGAAGTATGAAGATTTTGGTATCCTGAGGGAAAAACTAAGTTTCTATCAGTTTGAGCACATAGATAATGTGCTCTAGTAAACAAGACAATGATATAGGATTTTTTTGTTTCCTATGGAAGGAGATTCCACAAAGGCAAATATAAAGAATAAAGAATCAACAAAGTGAGAATATGATTAGAAGGGAACCTGAAATAAAAGTGGCTGGGTTGAAAAGAGACATGAACTCAGAAGAGAGAAGTTGTGCTCAGGCAATAAACAGCTGAGGCTACCTGGAGTTAAGGCAGTGAGCTCTTTAACCTAAAAGAATATGTCAACAAAAGAAAAGAGGGGTTGCATTATGGTTTCTAGGGCGGTTCATAAAACACTAATTGTTTCCTGTGATAAAAAAAATTACATCCCAAATTCATTAGGAGTAACAATGAATCACTTTTTCTTAGCAAATGTATATACAGAGCTAAACTTGATAGAATCTGCTTTTATATAAAAATTATTGAAGGCTGTTACATTCTTTCATCAAGAGACAGCTGCGTCATTCAATGCATCAAGAAAAAGATACTTAAATACGTGTGTTGGACAGAGACATGCCAGTGCAACAGAATACAAGGAAGAGAAAGTAATAAAGATAAGAAAGATTGATATTTGCAGAAGTGCAAAAGGATTTGGCCAATGTTTGACAAAGGAGAATAAAGTGCTTCATTCATACATAAAGGGAGAGGTAGCATCACACAGAGAAATGTCTATTCACATTCGTACAAGCCTAAGTATGCATACCTCAAATATTATTTTTTATTGTTTATTATCGTTGCTAGCAAGATCAGTGTTGGTGGAAATAGAGATTCTCAATTAATTAAATACCAGATGCTAATGACTGTATACCAACATATATGCTTCTGATTTCTCAAAGTAAAAAGCAAGCACATCATTGATATCCAATACTCGAAGGAATATTGAAATAAAAAAGATGATCGCAGCACACAAAGATACAACTAAAAGGACTCTAAAATTAGCCAGGTGTGGTAGTGCACACCTGTAGTTCTGGCTACTTGGAAGGCTGAGGCAGAAGGATCCCCAGAGCCCAGCAGGTTGACACTGGGGTGACCATGAGTGTGCCACTGCACTCCAGCGTGGGCGACAAAGTGAGACTCCAAACTCAAAAAAATAAAAAAAGACTCTAGGCATGAAAATCTCAATTTGATTATAAATTGTTTGCAAAACTATGACCAATATCACATCTATTATGGCAGAAAAAAACACAACATTTATGAAATATTCTATACATAATTATTATGACAGCAAGTCAGTGTTGGAAGATTAAGCAAAAGAGAGGTATAAGATTAATGCTAGAATTATAAATAAAGATGAAAAGCTATACATTCTGGGAAGGCAAGAATGTATAGCTTTCTGTTTTGTGTACTTTGGTATTCCCTGTGCTGGCACATAGTAGGTTCACTAAAAATAATTGTGCAATGAATGAGTGATAAGATGAAAAATAAAGGGAGGAATAAAGAAGAAACAGGCACAATGTGCAATGCTATCTGTAGGAAGAAAGACATCTAAAATATTTTGGATGTTAACACATGTATATGTATATGCATTCCAAACTTCACAAGATATAAACCTGGATTGGTTAGCAGGAGTTAATTAGCTATGGGAGGTAGGGGACCGGGGTCCAGAGAGAGGTTCAAGGGGCATTCTCTCTTTGTTAAACCAAAGCCTGTGTGTTTGAAATTTTGTTTTAACCATGAGCATATATTATTTTTGTGATGTAACAAGTTTGTTTAATTTTTATGAGTTTGATTTTTATGTTGTGAACAAAACATCAGGAAGGAGAGCTTGAAAAGAATGGCAAAGGCAGAAAGTTGAAACTAAACAATGTGATATTCTTGAGGAATAAAAACAGAGGGGGCCAGTGAGGATAAATGACTAAGCATGTAATTCTGTAGGCTTTATCAGCAGAAGAATAGCAATCTGCATTCTCTCGTGCTCTGATCAGGAGTCCATCTTGTTATGATTTAGGGAGGTTTTTAGATGTTCACAACATCAAGTGCAGGAAGTGCCTGAGCAAGGTTAGCATAGAGCCAAGTAACCCAGGGTTAAGGGAGGCGTCAGTGGCTCATAATGAGAAGCCATGAAAGTAAAAATACGCCAAAGAGGAAATGCAAGAGGGTGATCATTGAGCAGATAATGTAGGTAAAAGACCACATGTACTCACTCATAAGCAGGCCCTGAACATTTATTATAACACTATAAGAAAGTGATTGGCAGTAGGGGAACACTGCAAGGGGGTGGGGGAGGTGGCACATAATGTCAATAAGGGTACCCGATCTCAAACCAGGCGGAGTAGGGACTAAAGGGAGGCTCAAACTTCACCTCTACAATGACCACTTATGTACCTAACCCTGAATTGTACCTCACATCTTTAAAATTTAAAAAAAGCCAGTGCTTCAGACTGGAACATTGCAAAAAGCCACAAGGGTCACCACCCTCAATCAGCCTGGGAAACCGAGAAGTGCAAGAAGGGAATTTAGTTTCCACACGGAAGAGAAGAGACTGCCACACCTAAAACTCTCCGAAAAAACACTGCTGAGTGCCTCTAGGGCCACCTTGCTAATGAACACAATGCTAGTGTCATTCAGAATCTTCACCAGCATCCTCCCTTGAAAGCATGGTTGTTCTCATCTCCTGAATCCTGCCCACCCCGTCTTCACTGATTTTCCAGCCCCAGAACAATTTTGATGAAGTGATAATGAAAAGAAACTCGAAGAAGAAAAAATTCCCTTACGTGGCTCACTTCTTTAAAGCAAAAATGCTAATATAGGCATGCCCAGTAAATTCTGGCTTTTTTGGTGGGGCTGGAGGGGAGTAGTTTATTCTGTCGTAAAGGACTGTTAACTATGCTAGTGGGAAGAAATGCATGATTTAGAATACCAACAGGATAACCAGATTGCAAAAACAAGACTAAAGGGAATATTCTCGGATAGCTGTCGTACTACCAGTGAAACTGCTAAAATAGTTGGTGAGTGATAAAAGAGCACTTGTAATGTTGACCTTCAGGGTCCACAGGAGTAGAAAATGCATCCACCACGACCACAAACAACCCTAAACAACGCAGACATCAATTATGTGTATATGTGTATTTCAACATTTAAAACATGTGCATTTTCTGAACTACACTGTAGGAAAATTGAAATAGAAAACAAAATCATAAAAACTCAGTAATCACTTTAGGTCTTTCTGGGCCCTGTGGTCTCCAGATCAATTGTCTCTCATGAGCTTCGGCTCTTTGCTGGTAGATTCTCCTGGACCTTCACAGGCGATCCTTTCTAGGTTAACCCAGAAACCATACGTTTAATTCGTTTGGACACAAATTCACAATCAAATTAAAGAGGATTAGGAAGCAGCGTTAAAGAACATCAGATAAAGGGAGCCAATTCATCAGCATAAGCTTTCTGAGTACCCACCATATTGACAACACTGTCATCGGTTGTGGTAACTGTGTGGTTGGTAGTGGAAATGGTCATTGCAGTCACAGTTTACTAAATGCTTAGTGAACAAGTGAACGAATGTTGAGTGCAAGAGGGAAAAACAGAGAGAGCATTTCAAAAGAAGCATTTTAGATATAGTAAACATTGTAAATGACGATAGGTAGAGGGTGACAATTTGGAACAGAACATCCTTTTTTATGGTCAATGGTTAGGAACAATGAAAAAGTTGATATGAAGAGTTCAGAGTGTTTTGAAGAAAATGATTAAAACAGCAGCGAAGGTCGGACATGGTGGCTCATGTCTGTAATCTCAGCACTTCGGGAGGCCGAAGCAGGAAGATTGCTTGAGCCCAGGAGTTGGAGACCAGCCTGGGCAACATAGAAACCTCGTCTCCACAAAAATAAAAAAATAAGCCAGGCTTGATGGCATGTACCTGTAGTCCCAGCTATTCAGAGCCTGAAACAGAAGGATCGCCTGGGCTCAGGAGATCAAGACTGTGGCAAGCTGTGATTATTATGCCACTGTACTCCACCTGGATGACAGAGTGAAGTGGAACTTCAACTCTAAAAAAAAAAGAAAAGAAAAGAAAAAGAGAAAAGAAAAATAACAGTGATGACTTCCATCTTTTTTTCCCTTTTCCACAGCAGTAACCTGCTTTTTTTCTTTTTTTTTTCTGAGTCAGAGTCTCACTCTGTCACCCAGGCTGGAGTGCAGTGGCACACTCATGGACACCCCAGCGTCGGCCTGCTGGGCTCCAGTGATCCTTCCGCCTCAAACTTCCAAGTAGCTGGAACCACAAGCACCCGCTACCATGCCCACCTAATTTTTGATTTATTGTAGAGACGAGGGATCGCCAACTTGCCCGGGCTGGTCTCAAACCCACGGGTTCAGGCAGTCCACTCACCTCAGCCTCCCAAAGTGCTGGGATTACAGACTGAGCCACCAAGCCTGGTCTTGCTTTGCTTTTCAACTGAGATGGTGGCTATATCCCAGGACCTTCAGAGGCAACCTCTTCTATTGCCAGCAATGATGGCAACATTTTAAAACTAAGTAGTAAAAACTGACACTCCCTCTTCTCTTGTGGTCCTGCTGAGCCCCTAGAAACTTGAAGTCTTTGGGGACTGAGAAGTCACCAGCTGTGATTTCCCATTACAAAGGGTGGCTATTCTTTGATTACACAAGGTTCCCCTGCCCCATCTCCCCCGACCCATGTGTCCTTTCCTACCCACACACTTAATACTCCCACTAATCTGCAGTTTTCTCTGCTTCCCTTTGGTTTAGTACATGGTTGTGCTTCCCTGTGACACATAGGAAGTTCTATTACTGACAGCGGTTAGCTGGGGGTTTCCACAGACCTTTCTTGGCATGAATAAAACATAAGAATCCAAGATTAGAGTCCCCTCTAAAAAATACATTGTAGTATTTTGCATTGAAACCAAAAGGAAGGTATCTTTTTTTTTTTCGAGTTGGAGTCTCACTCTGTCGCCCAGATTGGAGTGCAGTGGCCGCTCCCGGCCACCGCAGCCTTGACCTGCTGGGCTCCCGCGATCCTTCTGCCTCAGCCTTCCAAGTAGCTGGAACTACAGGCACACGCTACCACGCCCGGCTAATTTTTGATTTATTTTAGAGATGAGGTTTCACCATGTTGCCCAGGCAGGTCTCGAACCCACGGGCTCAGGGAATCCACTCATCTCAGCCTTCCAAAGGCGCGGGATTAGAGGCTGAGCCACCGAGCCCGGTTGGAAGGTATTATGAAGGTGTGAGTTCATGATTTTTATATTGAAATTGCTGCTGTGATGTTGTAGATACTTGTCTTTGTTCACTAACAAGCGTAGGGCAGTCTAACACCTGATGTTAGTCTCTGCTGACTTCCTACCTGGGGTGCGCTTTCTCTAGTTCCTGAATGCATTTAACTTGTCTTTGGTTGACCTTCCACCTAGCCACAAACGCTGTTCGGCATAGTTTCTTTGAGATCAGGAACTTCATCTGATCCTTCAAGTTGAACACACCCATAATCCCAATCCAGATGATTTCTGTCTACAGGTAATACCACTCCCACCCCCCAAAAATGTTAAAAAGTCATCTTGTGAGGCGAGGAAAGTGGAAAAACATGACAGCTAGTACACATGGGTAAAAGGTGATGGAGTGGCATAGTCAAAGTGATAAATTAGGAATCAAAAACCAGAAAAAGAGAGAACTCATGACTAATGATAATATGTGGAATGAATAAATATTTAAGCGTCTTCAGAGCTTTGGATAGTCCCTGGAATTATTTCCTCAGAGAGAATAATATTGAAAATAGCCTCATGAACAGTCATTTCCTCTTTCTCTTTTTTTTTTTTTTTTTTTGGTTTG